>NW_026912157.1:105000-277500 GCF_963662255.1 Cinclus cinclus | reverse complement strand
TTTCCGCAAGAAGCCAATCTCAAGAGCCCACTTGGCAGATGTCATTTTGTAGGGCGCGTTTGGGCCTCCGATGGCAGCCAGGTTTGGAGGAGGGGGCAGCTTTGGTCTGGGAGAAATCCTCGTCCTTATGGAATTTTTGTAGGCAAAAGCCCAGGACCGGCCGCAGGCAAGTTGGCTTTGAAAGGAGGCACTTCCACCCAAGAAGCCAAACTCAAGAGCCCACTTGGCAGGTGTCATTTTGTAGGGCACGTTTGGGCCTCCGATGGCAGCCAGGTTTGGAGGAGGGGGCAGCTTTGGTCTGGGAGAAATCCTCGTCCTTCTGGAATTTTTGTAGTCTAAAGCCCAGCACGGGCCGCAGGCTAGTTAGGCAAGTTGGCTTTGAAAGGAGGCACTTTTCCGCAAGAAGCCAATCTCAAGAGCCCACTTGGCAGATGTCATTTTGTAGGGCGCGTTTGGGCCTCCGATGGCAGCCAGGTTTGGAGGAGGGGGCAGCTTTGGTCTGGGAGAAATCCTCGTCCTTATGGAATTTTTGTAGGCAAAAGCCCAGGACCGGCCGCAGGCAAGTTGGCTTTGAAAGGAGGCACTTCCACCCAAGAAGCCAAACTCAAGAGCCCACTTGGCAGGTGTCATTTTGTAGGGCACGTTTGGGCCTCCGATGGCAGCCAGGTTTGGAGGAGGGGGCAGCTTTGGTCTGGGAGAAATCCTCGTCCTTCTGGAATTTTTGTAGGCAAAAGCCCTGCATGGGCCGCAGGCAAGTTGACTCCGAAAGGAGGCACTTTTCCCCAGGAAGCCAAACTCAAGAACCCTCAATGCAGGTGTCATTTGGTGGGGCGCGTTTGGGCCTCCGATGGCAGCCAGGTTTGGAGGAGGGGGCAGCTTTGGTCTGGGAGAAATCCTCGTCCTTCTGGAATTTTTGTAGGCAAAAGCCCAGGACGGGCCGCAGGCAAGTTAGGCAAGTTGGCTCCGAAAGGAGGCACTTTTCCCCAAGAAGCCAAACTCAAGAGCCCACTTGGCAGTTGTCATTTTGTGGGGCGCATTTGGGCCTCTGATGGCAGCCAGGTTTGGAGGAGGGGGCAGCTTTGGTCTGGGAGAAATCCTCGTCCTTATGGAATTTTTGTAGGCAAAAGCCCAGGACGGGCCGCAGGCAAGTTGGCTTTGAAAGGAGGTACTTCCACCCAGGAAGCCAAACTCAAGAGCCCACTTGGCAGGTGTCATTTTGTAGGGCACGTTTGGGCCTCCGATGGCAGCCAGGTTTGGAGGAGGGGGCAGCTTTGGTCTGGGAGAAATCCTCATCCTTATGGAATTTTTGTAGGCAAAAGCCCAGGACGGGCCGCAGGCAAGTTGGCTTTGAAAGGAGGTACTTCCACCCAAGAAGCCAAACTCAAGAGCCCACTTGGCAGATGTCATTTTGTAGGGCACGTTTGGGCCTCCGATGGCAGCCAGGTTTGGAGGAGGGGGCAGCTTTGGTCTGGGAGAAATCCTCGTCCTTATGGAATTTTTGTAGGCAAAAGCCCGGGACGGGACACAGGCAAGTTGGTTTTGAAAGGAGTCACTTTTCCCCAAGAAGCCAAACTCAAGAGCCCACTTGGCAGGTGTCATTTTGTAGGGCACGTTTGGGCCTCCGATGGCAGCCAGGTTTGGAGGAGGGGGCAGCTTTGGTCTGGGAGAAATCCTCGTCCTTATGGAATTTTTGGAGGCAAAAGCCCAGGACGGGCCGCAGGCAAGGTAGGCAAGTTGGCTCCGAATGGAGGCACTTTTCCCCAAGAAGCCAAACTCAAGAACCCTCAATGCAGATGTCATTTTGTGGGGCGCGTTTGGGCCTCTGATGGCAGCCAGGTTTGGAGGAGGGGGCAGCTTTGGTCTGGGAGAAATTCTCGTCCTTGTGGAATTTTTGTAGTCTAAAGCCCAGCACGGGCCGCAGGCAAGTTAGGCAAGTTGGCTTTGAAAGGAGGCACTTTTCCGCAAGAAGCCAATCTCAAGAGCCCACTTGGCAGATGTCATTTTGTAGGGCGCGTTTCGGCCTCCGATGGCAGCCAGGTTTGGAGGAGGGGGCAGCTTTGGTCTGGGAGAAATCCTCGTCCTTATGGAATTTTTGTAGGCAAAAGCCCAGGACCGGCCGCAGGCAAGTTGGCTTTGAAAGGAGGCACTTCCACCCAAGAAGCCAAACTCAAGAGCCCACTTGGCAGGTGTCATTTTGTAGGGCACGTTTGGGCCTCCGATGGCAGCCAGGTTTGGAGGAGGGGGCAGCTTTGGTCTGGGAGAAATCCTCGTCCTTCTGGAATTTTTGTAGTCTAAAGCCCAGCACGGGCCGCAGGCTAGTTAGGCAAGTTGGCTTTCAAAGGAGGCACTTTTCCGCAAGAAGCCAATCTCAAGAGCCAACTTGGCAGATGTCATTTTGTAGGGCGCGTTTGGGCCTCCGATGGCAGCCAGGTTTGGAGGAGGGGGCAGCTTTGGTCTGGGAGAAATCCTCGTCCTTATGGAATTTTTGTAGGCAAAAGCCCAGGACCGGCCGCAGGCAAGTTGGCTTTGAAAGGAGGCACTTCCACCCAAGAAGCCAAACTCAAGAGCCCACTTGGCAGGTGTCATTTTGTAGGGCACGTTTGGGCCTCCGATGGCAGCCAGGTTTGGAGGAGGGGGCAGCTTTGGTCTGGGAGAAATCCTCGTCCTTCTGGAATTTTTGTAGGCAAAAGCCCTGCATGGGCCGCAGGCAAGTTGACTCCGAAAGGAGGCACTTTTCCCCAGGAAGCCAAACTCAAGAACCCTCAATGCAGGTGTCATTTTGTGGGGCGCGTTTGGGCCTCCGATGGCAGCCAGGTTTGGAGGAGGGGGCAGCTTTGGTCTGGGAGAAATCCTCGTCCTTCTGGAATTTTTGGAGGCAAAAGCCCAGGACGGGCCGCAGGCAAGTTAGGCAAGTTGGCTCCGAAAGGAGGCAATTTTCCCCAAGAAGCCAAACTCAAGAGCCCACTTGGCAGATGTCATTTTGTGGGGCGCATTTGGGCCTCTGATGGCAGCCAGGTTTGGAGGAGGGGGCAGCTTTGGTCTGGGAGAAATCCTCGTCCTTATGGAATTTTTGTAGGCAAAAGCCCAGGACGGGCCGCAGGCAAGTTGGCTTTGAAAGGAGGTACTTCCACCCAAGGAGCCAAACTCAAGAGCCCACTTGGCAGGTGTCATTTTGTAGGGCGCGTTTCGGCCTCCGATGGCAGCCAGGTTTGGAGGAGGGGGCAGCTTTGGTCTGGGAGAAATCCTCGTCCTTATGGAATTTTTGTAGCAAAAGCCCGGGACGGGACACAGGCAAGTTGGTTTTGAAAGGAGTCACTTTTCCCCAAGAAGCCAAACTCAAGAGCCCACTTGGCAGGTGTCATTTTGTAGGGCACGTTTGGGCCTCCGATGGCAGCCAGGTTTGGAGGAGGGGGCAGCTTTGGCCTGGGAGAAATCCTCGTCCTTATGGAATTTTTGGAGCCAAAAGCCCAGGACGGGCCGCAGGCAAGTTAGGCAAGTTGGCTCCGAAAGGAGGCACTTTTCCCCAAGAAGCCAAACTCAAGAACCCTCAATGCAGATGTCATTTTGTGGGGCGCGTTTGGGCCTCTGATGGCAGCCAGGTTTGGAGGAGGGGGCAGCTTTGGTCTGGGAGAAATCCTCGTCCTTCTGGAATTTTTGTAGCAAAAGCCCGGGACGGGACACAGGCAAGTTGGTTTTGAAAGGAGTCACTTTTCCCCAAGAAGCCAAACTCAAGAGCCCACTTGCCAGGTGTCATTTTGTAGGGCACGTTTGGGCCTCCGATGGCAGCCAGGTTTGGAGGAGGGGGCAGCTTTGGTCTGGGAGAAATCCTCGTCCTTCTGGAATTTTTGGAGGCAAAAGCCCAGGACGGGCCGCAGGCAAGTTAGGCAAGTTGGCTCCGAAAGGAGGCACTTTTCCCCAAGAAGCCAAACTCAAGAGCCCACTTGGCAAATGTCATTTTGTAGGGCGCGTTTGGGCCTCCGATGGCAGCCAGGTTTGGAGGAGGGGGCAGCTTTGGTCTGGGAGAAATCCTCGTCCTTCTGGAATTTTTGTAGGCAAAAGCCCAGGACGGGCCGCAGGCAAGTTGGCTTTGAAAGGAGGCACTTCCACCCAAGAAGCCAAACTCAAGAGCCCACTTGGCAGGTGTCATTTTGTAGGGCACGTTTGGGCCTCCGATGGCAGCCAGGTTTGGAGGAGGGGGCAGCTTTGGTCTGGGAGAAATCCTCGTCCTTCTGGAATTTTTGTAGGCAAAAGCCCTGCATGGGCCGCAGGCAAGTTGACTCCGAAAGAGGCACTTTTCCCCAGGAAGCCAAACTCAAGAACCCTCAATGCAGGTGTCATTTTGTAGGGCGCGTTTGGGCCTCCGATGGCAGCCAGGTTTGGAGGAGGGGGCAGCTTTGGTCTGGGAGAAATCCTCGTCCTTATGGAATTTTTGGAGGCAAAAGACCAGGACGGGCCGCAGGCAAGTTGGCTTTGAAAGGAGGCACTTTTCCCCAAGAAGCCAAACTCAAGAGCCCACTTGGCAGATGTCATTTTGTAGGGCGCGTTTGGGCCTCTGATGGCAGCCAGGTTTGGAGGAGGGGGCAGCTTTGGTCTGGGAGAAATCCTCGTCCTTATGGAATTTTTGTAGGCAAAAGCCCAGCACAGGCCGCAGGCTAGTTAGGCAAGTTGGCTCCGAAAGGAGGCACTTTTCCCCAAGAAGCCAAACTCAAGAGCCCACTTGGCAGGTGTCATTTTGTAGGGCGCGTTTGGGCCTCCGATGGCAGCCAGGTTTGGAGGAGGGGGCAGCTTTGGTCTGGGAGAAATCCTCGTCCTTATGGAATTTTTGGAGGCAAAAGCCCTGCATGGGCCGCCGGCAAGTTGACTCCGAAAGGAGGCACTTTTCCCCAAGAAGCCAAACTCAAGAGCCCGCTTGGCAGATGTCATTTTGTAGGGCGCGTTTGGGCCTCCGATGGCAGCCAGGTTTGGCGGAGGGGGCAGCTTTGGTCTGGGAGGAATCCTCGTCCTTATGGAATTTTTGTAGCAATCGTCCGGGACGGGACGCAGGCAAGTTGGTTTTGAAAGGAGTCACTTTTCCCCAAGAAGCCAAACTCAAGAGCCCACTTGGCAGATGTCATTTTGTAGGGCGCGTTTGGGCCTCCGATGGCAGCCAGGTTTGGAGGAGGGAGCAGCTTTGGTCTGGGAGAAATCCTTGTCCTTCTGGAATTTTTGTAGGCAAAAGCCCAGGACGGGCCGCAGGCAAGTTAGGCAAGTTGGCTCCGAAAGGAGGCACTTTTCCCCAAGAAGCCAAACTCAAGAACCCACTTGGCAGATGTCATTTTGTAGGGCGCGTTTGGGCCTCCGATGGCAGCCAGGTTTGGAGGAGGGGGCAGCTTTGGTCTGGGAGAAATCCTCGTCCTTATGGAATTTTTGTAGTCTAAAGCCCAGCACGGGCCGCAGGCTAGTTAGGCAAGTTGGCTTTGAAAGGAGGCACTTTTCCGCAAGAAGCCAATCTCAAGAGGCAACTTGGCAGATGTCATTTTGTAGGGCGCGTTTGGGCCTCCGATGGCAGCCAGGTTTGGAGGAGGGGGCAGCTTTGGTCTGGGAGAAATCCTCGTCCTTATGGAATTTTTGTAGGCAAAAGCCCAGGACGGGCCGCAGGCAAGTTGGCTTTGAAAGGAGGCACGTCCACCCAAGAAGCCAAACTCAAGAGCCCACTTGGCAGGTGTCAGTTTGTAGGGCACGTTTGGGCCTCCGATGGCAGCCAGGTTTGGAGGAGGGGGCAGCTTTGGTCTGGGAGAAATCCTCGTCCTTCTGGAATTTTTGTAGGCAAAAGCCCTGCATGGGCCGCAGGCAAGTTGACTCCGAAAGGAGGCACTTTTCCCCAGGAAGCCAAACTCAAGAACCCTCAATGCAGGTGTCATTTTGTGGGGCGCGTTTGGGCCTCTGATGGCAGCCAGGTTTGGAGGAGGGGGCAGCTTTGGTCTGGGAGAAATCCTCGTCCTTATGGAATTTTTGTCGGCAAAAGCCCAGCACGGGCCGCAGGCTAGTTAGGCAAGTTGGCTTTGAAAGGAGGCACTTTCCCCCAAGAAGCCAAACTCAAGAGCCCACTTGGCAGGTGTCATTTTGTAGGGCGCGTTTGGGCCTCCAATGGCAGCCAGGTTTGGAGGAGGGGGCAGCTTTGGTCTGGGAGAAATCCTCGTCCTTATGGAATTTTTGGAGGCAAAAGCCCAGGATGGGCCGCAGGCAAGTTGGCTTTGAAAGGAGGTACTTCCACCCAAGAAGCCAAACTCAAGAGCCCACTTGGCAGATGTCATTTTGTAGGGCACGTTTGGGCCTCCGATGGCAGCCAGGTTTGGAGGAGGGGGCAGCTTTGGTCTGGGAGAAATCCTCGTCCTTATGGAATTTTTATAGCAAAAGCCCGGGACGGGACACAGGCAAGTTGGTTTTGAAAGGAGTCACTTTTCCCCAAGAAGCCAAACTCAAGAGCCCACTTGGCAGGTGTCATTTTGTAGGGCACGTTTGGGCCTCCGATGGCAGCCAGGTTTGGAGGAGGGGGCAGCTTTGGCCTGGGAGAAATCCTCGTCCTTATGGAATTTTTGGAGGCAAAAGCCCAGGACGGGCCGCAGGCTAGTTAGGCAAGTTGGCTCCGAAAGGAGGCACTTTTCCCCAAGAAGCCAAACTCAAGAAACCTCAATGCAGATGTCATTTTGTGGGGCGCGTTTGGGCCTCCGATGGCAGCCAGGTTTGGAGGAGGGGGCAGCTTTGGTCTGGGAGAAATCCTCGTCCTTCTGGAATTTTTGTAGCAAAAGCCCGGGACAGGACACAGGCAAGTTGGTTTTGAAAGGAGTCACTTTTCCCCAAGAAGCCAAACTCAAGAGCCCACTTGGCAGATGTCATTTTGTAGGGCGCGTTTGGGCCTCCGATGGCAGCCAGGTTTGGAGGAGGGAGCAGCTTTGGTCTGGGAGAAATCCTTGTCCTTCTGGAATTTTTGTAGGCAAAAGCCCAGGACGGGCCGCAGGCAAGTTAGGCAAGTTGGCTTTGAAAGGAGGCACTTTTCCCCAAGAAGCCAAACTCAAGAGCCCACTTGGCAGGTGTCATTTTGTAGGGCGCGTTTCGGCCTCCGATGGCAGCCAGGTTTGGAGGAGGGGGCAGCTTTGGTCTGGGAGAAATCCTCGTCCTTCTGGAATTTTTGTACTCAAAAGCCCAGTACGGGCCGCAGGCAAGTTAGGCAAGTTGGCTCCGAAAGGAGGCACTTTTCCCCAAGAAGCCAAACTCAAGAACCCACTTGGCAGATGTCATTTTGTGGGGCGCGTTTGGGCCTCCGATGGCAGCCAGGTTTGGAGGAGGGGGCAGCTTTGGTCTGGGAGGAATCCTCGTCCTTATGGAATTTTTGTAGCAATCGTCCGGGACGGGACGCAGGCAAGTTGGTTTTGAAAGGAGTCACTTTTCCCCAAGAAGCCAAACTCAAGAGCCCACTTGGCAGATGTCATTTTGTAGGGCGCGTTTGGGCCTCCGATGGCAGCCAGGTTTGGAGGAGGGAGCAGCTTTGGTCTGGGAGAAATCCTTGTCCTTCTGGAATTTTTGTAGGCAAAAGCCCAGGACGGGCCGCAGGCAAGTTAGGCAAGTTGGCTTTGAAAGGAGGCACTTTTCCCCAAGAAGCCAAACTCAAGAGCCCACTTGGCAGGTGTCATTTTGTAGGGCGCATTTCGGCCTCCGATGGCAGCCAGGTTTGGAGGAGGGGGCAGCTTTGGTCTGGGAGAAATCCTCGTCCTTATGGAATTTTTGTAGGCAAAAGCTCAGGACGTGCCGCAGGCAAGTTAGGCAAGTTGGCTCCGAAAGGAGGCACTTTTCCCCAAGAAGCCAAACTCAAGAACCCACTTGGCAGATGTCATTTTGTAGGGCGCGTTTGGGCCTCCGATGGCAGCCAGGTTTGGAGGAGGGGGCAGCTTTGTTCTGGGAGAAATCCTCGTCCTTATGGAATTTTTGTAGGCAAAAGCCCTGCATGGGCCGCAGGCAAGTTGGCTTTGAAAGGAGGCACTTTTCCGCAAGAAGCCAAACTCAAGAGCCCACTTGGCAGATGTCATTTTGTAGGGCACGTTTGGGCCTCCGATGGCAGCCAGGTTTGGAGGAGGGGGCAGCTTTGGTCTGGGAGAAATCCTCGTCCTTCTGGAATTTTTGTAGGCAAAAGCCCTGCATGGGCCGCAGGCAAGTTGACTCCGAAAGGAGGCACTTTTCCCCAGGAAGCCAAACTCAAGAACCCTCAATGCAGGTGTCATTTTGTGGGGCGCGTTTGGTCCTCCGATGGCAGCCAGGTTTGGAGGAGGGGGCAGCTTTGGTCTGGGAGAAATCCTCGTACTTATGGAATTTTTGGAGGCAAAAGACCAGGACGGGCCGCAGGCAAGTTGGCTTTGAAAGGAGGCACTTTTCCCCAAGAAGCCAAACTCAAGAGCCCACTTGGCAGATGTCATTTTGTAGGGCGCGTTTGGGCCTCCGATGGCAGCCAGGTTTGGAGGAGGGGGCAGCTTTGGTCTGGGAGAAATCCTCGTCCTTATGGAATTTTTGTAGGCAAAAGCCCAGCACAGGCCGCAGGCTAGTTAGGCAAGTTGGCTCCGAAAGGAGGCACTTTTCCCCAAGAAGCCAAACTCAAGAGCCCACTTGGCAGGTGTCATTTTGTAGGGCGCGTTTGGGCCTCCGATGGCAGCCAGGTTTGGAGGAGGGGGCAGCTTTGGTCTGGGAGAAATCCTCGTCCTTATGGAATTTTTGGAGGCAAAAGCC
This sequence comes from Cinclus cinclus, assembly GCF_963662255.1. NCBI lineage: Eukaryota > Metazoa > Chordata > Aves > Passeriformes > Cinclidae > Cinclus > Cinclus cinclus. The sequence continues at coordinate 268,746 of NW_026912157.1, read as the reverse complement.
CTGCATGGGCCGCCGGCAAGTTGACTCCGAAAGGAGGCACTTTTCCCCAAGAAGCCAAACTCAAGAGCCCGCTTGGCAGATGTCATTTTGTAGGGCGCGTTTGGGCCTCCGATGGCAGCCAGGTTTGGCGGAGGGGGCAGCTTTGGTCTGGGAGGAATCCTCGTCCTTATGGAATTTTTGTAGCAATCGTCCGGGACGGGACGCAGGCAAGTTGGTTTTGAAAGGAGTCACTTTTCCCCAAGAAGCCAAACTCAAGAGCCCACTTGGCAGATGTCATTTTGTAGGGCGCGTTTGGGCCTCCGATGGCAGCCAGGTTTGGAGGAGGGAGCAGCTTTGGTCTGGGAGAAATCCTTGTCCTTCTGGAATTTTTGTAGGCAAAAGCCCAGGACGGGCCGCAGGCAAGTTAGGCAAGTTGGCTTTGAAAGGAGGCACTTTTCCCCAAGAAGCCAAACTCAAGAGCCCACTTGGCAGGTGTCATTTTGTAGGGCGCGTTTGGGCCTCTGATGGCAGCCAGGTTTGGAGGAGGGGGCAGCTTTGGTCTGGGAGAAATCCTCGTCCTTCTGGAATTTTTGTACTCAAAAGCCCAGTACGGGCCGCAGGCAAGTTAGGCAAGTTGGCTCCGAAAGGAGGCACTTTTCCCCAAGAAGCCAAACTCAAGAGCCCACTTGGCAGATGTTATTTTGTAGGGCGCGTTTGGGCCTCCGATGGCAGCCAGGTTTGGAGGAGGGGGCAGCTTTGTTCTGGGAGAAATCCTCGTCCTTATGGAATTTTTGTAGGCAAAAGCCCTGCATGGGCCGCAGGCAAGTTGGCTTTTAAAGGAGGCACTTTTCCGCAAGAAGCCAAACTCAAGAGCCCACTTGGCAGATGTCATTTTGTAGGGCGCGTTTGGGCCTCCGATGGCAGCCAGGTTTGGAGGAGGGGGCAGCTTTGGTCTGGGAGAAATCCTCGTCCTTCTGGAATTTTTGGAGGCAAAAGACCAGGACGGGCCGCAGGCAAGTTGGCTTTGAAAGGAGGCACTTTTCCCCAAGAAGCCAAACTCAAGAGCCCACTTGGCAGATGTCATTTTGTAGGGCGCGTTTGGGCCTCCGATGGCAGCCAGGTTTGGAGGAGGGGGCAGCTTTGGTCTGGGAGGAATCCTCGTCCTTATGGAATTTTTGTAGCAAAAGCCCAGGACGGGACGCAGGCAAGTTGGTTTTGAAAGGAGTCACTTTTCCCCAAGAAGCCAAACTCAAGAGCCCACTTGGCAGGTGTCATTTTGTAGGGCGCGTTTGGGCCTCCGATGTCAGCCAGGTTTGGAGGAGGGGGCAGCTTTGGTCTGGGAGAAATCCTCGTCCTTATGGAATTTTTGTAGGCAAAAACCCCACATGGGCCGCAGGCAAGTTAGGCAAGTTGACTCCGAAAGGAGGCACTTTTCCCCAAGAAGCCAAACTCAAGAACCCTCAATGCGGATGTCATTTTGTGGGGCGCGTTTGGGCCTCCGATGGCAGCCAGGTTTGGAGGAGGGGGCAGCTTTGGCCTGGGAGAAATCCTCGTCCTTCTGGAATTTTTGTAGGCAAAAGCCCAGGACGGGCCGCAGACAAGTTGGCTTTGAAAGGAGGTACTTCCACCCAAGAAGCCAAATTCAAGAGCCCACTTGGCAGATGTCATTTTGTAGGGCACGTTTCGGCCTCCGATGTCAGCCAGGTTTGGAGGAGGGGGCAGCTTTGGTCTGGGAGAAATCCTCGTCCTTATGGAATTTTTGTAGGCAAAAACCCCGCATGGGCCGCAGGCAAGTTAGGCAAGTTGCTTTGAATGGAGGCACTTTCCCCCAAGAAGCCAAACTCAAGAACTCACAATGCAGATGTCATTTTGTAGGGCGCGTTTGGGCCTCCGATGGCAGCCAGGTTTGGAGGAGGGGGCAGCTTTGGTCTGGGAGAAATCCTCGTCCTTATGGAATTTTTGTAGCAAAAGCCCAGGATGGGCCGCAGGCAAGTTAGGCAAGTTGGCTCCGAAAGGAGGCACTTATCCCCAAGAAGCCAAACTCAAGAGCCCACTTGGCAGATGTCATTTTGTAGGGCGCGTTTGGGCCTCCGATGGCAGCCAGGTTTGGAGGAGGGGGCAGCTTTGGTCTGGGAGAAATCCTCGTCCTTATGGAATTTTTGTAGGCAAAAGCCCAGGACGGGCCGCAGGCAAGTTGGCTTTGAAAGGAGGCACTTCCACCCAAGAAGCCAAACTCAAGAGCCCACTTGGCAGATGTCATTTTGTAGGGCACGTTTGGGCCTCCAATGGCAGCCAGGTTTGGAGGAGGGGGCAGCTTTGGTCTGGGAGAAATCCTCGTCCTTATGGAATTTTTGGAGGCAAAAGCCCTGCATGGGCCGCCGGCAAGTTGACTCCGAAAGGAGGCACTTTTCCTCAAGAAGCCAAACTCAAGAGCCCGCTTGGCAGATGTCATTTTGTAGGGCGCGTTTGGGCCTCCGATGGCAGCCAGGTTTGGCGGAGGGGGCAGCTTTGGTCTGGGAGAAATCCTCGTCCTTATGGAATTTTTGTAGGCAAAAGCCCTGCATGGGCCGCCGGCAAGTTGACTCCGAAAGGAGGCAATTTTCCCCAAGAAGCCAAACTCAAGAGCCCACTTGGCAGGTGTCATTTTGTAGGGCGCGTTTGGGCCTCCGATGGCAGCCAGGTTTGGAGGAGGGGGCAGCTTTGGTCTGGGAGGAATCCTCGTCCTTATGGAATTTTTGTAGCAAAAGCCCGGGACGGGACGCAGGCAAGTTGATTTTGAAAGGAGTCACTTTTCCCCAAGAAGCCAAACTCAAGAGCCCACTTGGCAGGTGTCATTTTCTAGGGTGCGTTTGGGCCTCCGATGTCAGCCAGGTTTGGAGGAGGGGGCAGCTTTGGTCTGGGAGAAATCCTCGTCCTTATGGAATTTTTGTAGTCTAAAGCCCAGCACGGGCCGCAGGCTAGTTAGGCAAGTTGGCTTTGAAAGGAGGCACTTTTCCGCAAGAAGCCAATCTCAAGAGGCAACTTGGCAGATGTCATTTTGTAGGGCGCGTTTGGGCCTCCGATGGCAGCCAGGTTTGGAGGAGGGGGCAGCTTTGGTCTGGGAGAAATCCTCGTCCTTATGGAATTTTTGTAGGCAAAAGCCCAGGACGGGCCGCAGGCAAGTTGGCTTTGAAAGGAGGCACGTCCACCCAAGAAGCCAAACTCAAGAGCCCACTTGGCAGGTGTCAGTTTGTAGGGCACGTTTGGGCCTCCGATGGCAGCCAGGTTTGGAGGAGGGGGCAGCTTTGGTCTGGGAGAAATCCTCGTCCTTCTGGAATTTTTGTAGGCAAAAGCCCTGCATGGGCCGCAGGCAAGTTGACTCCGAAAGGAGGCACTTTTCCCCAGGAAGCCAAACTCAAGAACCCTCAATGCAGGTGTCATTTTGTGGGGCGCGTTTGGGCCTCTGATGGCAGCCAGGTTTGGAGGAGGGGGCAGCTTTGGCCTGGGAGAAATCCTCGTCCTTATGGAATTTTTGTCGGCAAAAGCCCAGCACGGGCCGCAGGCTAGTTAGGCAAGTTGGCTTTGAAAGGAGGCACTTTCCCCCAAGAAGCCAAACTCAAGAGCCCACTTGGCAGGTGTCATTTTGTAGGGCGCGTTTGGGCCTCCAATGGCAGCCAGGTTTGGAGGAGGGGGCAGCTTTGGTCTGGGAGAAATCCTCGTCCTTATGGAATTTTTGGAGGCAAAAGCCCAGGATGGGCCGCAGGCAAGTTGGCTTTGAAAGGAGGTACTTCCACCCAAGAAGCCAAACTCAAGAGCCCACTTGGCAGATGTCATTTTGTAGGGCACGTTTGGGCCTCTGATGGCAGCCAGGTTTGGAGGAGGGGGCAGCTTTGGTCTGGGAGAAATCCTCGTCCTTATGGAATTTTTATAGCAAAAGCCCGGGACGGGACACAGGCAAGTTGGTTTTGAAAGGAGTCACTTTTCCCCAAGAAGCCAAACTCAAGAGCCCACTTGGCAGGTGTCATTTTGTAGGGCACGTTTGGGCCTCCGATGGCAGCCAGGTTTGGAGGAGGGGGCAGCTTTGGCCTGGGAGAAATCCTCGTCCTTATGGAATTTTTGGAGGCAAAAGCCCAGGACGGGCCGCAGGCTAGTTAGGCAAGTTGGCTCCGAAAGGAGGCACTTTTCCCCAAGAAGCCAAACTCAAGAAACCTCAATGCAGATGTCATTTTGTGGGGCGCGTTTGGGCCTCCGATGGCAGCCAGGTTTGGAGGAGGGGGCAGCTTTGGTCTGGGAGAAATCCTCGTCCTTCTGGAATTTTTGTAGCAAAAGCCCGGGACAGGACACAGGCAAGTTGGTTTTGAAAGGAGTCACTTTTCCCCAAGAAGCCAAACTCAAGAGCCCACTTGGCAGGTGTCATTTTGTAGGGCACGTTTGGGCCTCCGATGGCAGCCAGGTTTGGAGGAGGGGGCAGCTTTGGCCTGGGAGAAATCCTCATCCTTCTGGAATTTTTGTAGGCAAAAGCTCAGGACGTGCCGCAGGCAAGTTAGGCAAGTTGGCTCCGAAAGGAGGCACTTTTCCCCAAGAAGCCAAACTCAAGAACCCTCAATGCAGATGTCATTTTGTGGGACGCGTTTGGGCCTCCGATGGCAGCCAGGTTTGGAGGAGGGGGCAGCTTTGGTCTGGGAGAAATCCTCGTCCTTATGGAATTTTTGTAGTCAAAAGCCCAGCACGGGCCGCAGGCTAGTTAGGCATGTTGGCTTTGAAAGGAGGCACTTTTCCGCAAGAAGCCAAACTCAAGAGCCCACTTGGCAAATGTCATTTTGTAGGGCGCGTTTGGGCCTCCGATGGCAGCCAGGTTTGGAGGAGGGGGCAGCTTTGGTCTGGGAGAAATCCTTGTCCTTATGGAATTTTTGTAGCAAAAGCCCAGGACGGGCCGCAGGCAAGTTGGCTTTGAAAGGAGTCACTTTTCCCCAAGAAGCCAAACTCAAGAGCCCACTTGGCAGGTGTCATTTTGTAGGGCACGTTTGGGCCTCCGATGGCAGCCAGGTTTGGAGGAGGGGGCAGCTTTGGTCTGGGAGAAATCCTCGTCCTTCTGGAATTTTTGGAGGCAAAAGCCCAGGACGGGCCGCAGGCACGTTAGGCAATTTGGCTCCGAAAGGAGGCACTTTTCCCCAAGAAGCCAAACTCAAGAGCCCACTTGGCAGATGTCATTTTGTAGGGCGCGTTTGGGCCTCTGATGGCAGCCAGGTTTGGAGGAGGGGGCAGCTTTGGTCTGGGAGAAATCCTCGTCCTTATGGAATTTTTGTAGGCAAAAGCCCAGCACAGGCCGCAGGCTAGTTAGGCAAGTTGGCTCCGATAGGAGGCACTTTTCCCCAAGAAGCCAAACTCAAGAGCCCACTTGGCAGGTGTCATTTTGTAGGGCGCGTTTGGGCCTCCGATGGCAGCCAGGTTTGGAGGAGGGGGCAGCTTTGGTCTGGGAGAAATCCTCGTCCTTATGGAATTTTTGGAGGCAAAAGCCCTGCATGGGCCGCCGGCAAGTTGACTCCGAAAGGAGGCACTTTTCCCCAAGAAGCCAAACTCAAGAGCCCGCTTGGCAGATGTCATTTTGTAGGGCGCGTTTGGGCCTCCGATGGCAGCCAGGTTTGGCGGAGGGGGCCGCTTTGGTCTGGGAGGAATCCTCGTCCTTATGGAATTTTTGTAGCAATCGTCCGGGACGGGACGCAGGCAAGTTGGTTTTGAAAGGAGTCACTTTTCCCCAAGAAGCCAAACTCAAGAGCCCACTTGGCAGGTGTCATTTTGTAGGGCGCGTTTGGGCCTCCGATGGCAGCCAGGTTTGGAGGAGGGGGCAGCTTTGGTCTGGGAGAAATCCTCGTCCTTATGGAATTTTTGTACTCAAAAGCCCAGTACGGGCCGCAGGCAAGTTAGGCAAGTTGGCTCCGAAAGGAGGCACTTTTCCCCAAGAAGCCAAACTCAAGAACCCACTTGGCAGATGTCATTTTGTAGGGCGCGTTTGGGCCTCCGATGGCAGCCAGGTTTGGAGGAGGGGGCAGCTTTGTTCTGGGAGAAATCCTCGTCCTTATGGAATTTTTGTAGGCAAAAGCCCTGCATGGGCCGCAGGCAAGTTGGCTTTGAAAGGAGGCACTTTTCCGCAAGAAGCCAAACTCAAGAGCCCACTTGGCAGATGTCATTTTGTAGGGCGCGTTTGGGCCTCCGATGGCAGCCAGGTTTGGAGGAGGGGGCAGCTTTGGTCTGGGAGGAATCCTCGTCCTTATGGAATTTTCGTAGCAAAAGCCCAGGACGGGACGCAGGCAAGTTGGTTTTGAAAGGAGTCACTTTTCCCCAAGAAGCCAAACTCAAGAGCCGACTTGGCAGGTGTCATTTTGTAGGGCGCGTTTGGGCCTCCGATGTCAGCCAGGTTTGGAGGAGGTGGCAGCTTTGGTCTGGGAGAAATCCTCGTCCTTATGGAATTTTTGTAGGCAAAAACCCCACATGGGCCGCAGGCAAGTTAGGCAAGTTGACTCCGAAAGGAGGCACTTTTCCCCAAGAAGCCAAACTCAAGAACCCTCAATGCAGATGTCATTTTGTAGGGCGCGTTTGGGCCTCCAATGGCAGCCAGGTTTGGAGGAGGGGGCAGCTTTGGTCTGGGAGAAATCCTCGTCCTTATGGAATTTTTGGAGGCAAAAGCCCAGGACGGGCCGCAGGCAAGTTGGCTTTGAAAGGAGGTACTTCCACCCAAGAAGCCAAACTCAAGAGCCCACTTGGCAGATGTCATTTTGTAGGGCACGTTTGGGCCTCCGATGGCAGCCAGGTTTGGAGGAGGGGGCAGCTTTGGTCTGGGAGAAATCCTCGTCCTTATGGAATTTTTGTAGCAAAAGCCCGGGACGGGACACAGGCAAGTTGGTTTTGAAAGGAGTCACTTTTCCCCAAGAAGCCAAACTCAAGAGCCCACTTGGCAGGTGTCATTTTGTAGGGCACGTTTGGGCCTCCGATGGCAGCCAGGTTTGGAGGAGGGGGCAGCTTTGGCCTGGGAGAAATCCTCGTCCTTATGGAATTTTTGGAGGCAAAAGCCCAGGACGGGCCGCAGGCTAGCTAGGCAAGTTGGCTCCGAAAGGAGGCACTTTTCCCCAAGAAGCCAACCTCAAGAACCCTCAATGCAGATGTCATTTTGTGGGGCGCGTTTGGGCCTCCGATGGCAGCCAGGTTTGGAGGAGGGGGCAGCTTTGGTCTGGGAGAAATCCTCGTCCTTCTGGAATTTTTGTAGCAAAAGCCCGGGACAGGACACAGGCAAGTTGGTTTTGAAAGGAGTCACTTTTCCCCAAGAAGCCAAACTCAAGAGCCCACTTGGCAGGTGTCATTTTGTAGGGCACGTTTGGACCTCCGATGGCAGCCAGGTTTGGAGGAGGGGGCAGCTTTGGCCTGGGAGAAATCCTCGTCCTTATGGAATTTTTGTAGGCAAAAGCCCAGGACGTGCCGCAGGCAAGTTAGGCAAGTTGGCTCCGAAAGGAGGCACTTTTCCCCAAGAAGCCAAACTCAAGAACCCTCAATGCAGATGTCATTTTGTGGGGCGCGTTTGGGCCTCCGATGGCAGCCAGGTTTGGAGGAGGGGGCAGCTTTGTTCTGGGAGAAATCCTCGTCCTTATGGAATTTTTGTAGTCTAAAGCCCAGCACGGGCCGCAGGCTAGTTAGGCAAGTTGGCTTTGAAAGGAGGCACTTTTCCGCAAGAAGCCAAACTCAAGAGCCCACTTGGCAAATGTCATTTTGTAGGGCGCGTTTGGGCCTCCGATGGCAGCCAGGTTTGGAGGAGGGGGCAGCTTTGGTCTGGGAGAAATCCTTGTCCTTATGGAATTTTTGTATCAAAAGCCCAGGACGGGCCGCAGGCAAGTTGGCTTTGAAAGGAGGCACTTCCACCCAAGAAGCCAAACTCAAGAGCCCACTTGGCAGGTGTCATTTTGTAGGGCACGTTTGGGCCTCCGATGGCAGCCAGGTTTGGAGGAGGGGGCAGCTTTGGTCTGGGAGAAATCCTCGTCCTTCTGGAATTTTTGTAGGAAAAAGCCCTGCATGGGCCGCAGGCAAGTTGACTCCGAAAGGAGGCACTTTTCCCCAAGAAGCCAAACTCAAGAGCCCACTTGGCAGATGTCATTTTGTGGGGCGCGTTTGGGCCTCCGATGGCAGCCAGGTTTGGAGGAGGGGGCAGCTTTGGTCTGGGAGAAATCCTCGTCCTTCTGGAATTTTTGGAGGCAAAAGCCCAGGACGGGCCGCAGGCACGTTAGGCAATTTGGCTCCGAAAGGAGGCACTTTTCCCCAAGAAGCCAAACTCAAGAGCCCACTTGGCAGGTGTCTCTTTGTAGGGCGCGTTTGGGCCTCCGATGGCAGCCAGGTTTGGAGGAGGGGGCAGCTTTGGTCTGGGAGAAATCCTCGTCCTTATGGAATTTTTGGAGGCAAAAGACCAGGACGGGCCGCAGGCAAGTTGGCTTTGAAAGGAGGCACTTTTCCCCAAGAAGCCAAACTCAAGAGCCCACTTGGCAGATGTCATTTTGTAGGGCGCGTTTGGGCCTCTGATGGCAGCCAGGTTTGGAGGAGGGGGCAGCTTTGGTCTGGGAGAAATCCTCGTCCTTATGGAATTTTTGTAGGCAAAAGCCCAGCACAGGCCGCAGGCTAGTTAGGCAAGTTGGCTCCGAAAGGAGGCACTTTTCCCCAAGAAGCCAAACTCAAGAGCCCACTTGGCAGGTGTCATTTTGTAGGGCGCGTTTGGGCCTCCGATGGCAGCCAGGTTTGGAGGAGGGGGCAGCTTTGGTCTGGGAGAAATCCTCGTCCTTATGGAATTTTTGGAGGCAAAAGCCCTGCATGGGCCGCCGGCAAGTTGACTCCGAAAGGAGGCACTTTTCCCCAAGAAGCCAAACTCAAGAGCCCGCTTGGCAGATGTCATTTTGTAGGGCGCGTTTGGGCCTCCGATGGCAGCCAGGTTTGGCGGAGGGGGCAGCTTTGGTCTGGGAGGAATCCTCGTCCTTATGGAATTTTTGTAGCAATCGTCCGGGACGGGACGCAGGCAAGTTGGTTTTGAAAGGAGTCACTTTTCCCCAAGAAGCCAAACTCAAGAGCCCACTTGGCAGATGTCATTTTGTAGGGCGCGTTTGGGCCTCCGATGGCAGCCAGGTTTGGAGGAGGGAGCAGCTTTGGTCTGGGAGAAATCCTTGTCCTTCTGGAATTTTTGTAGGCAAAAGCCCAGGACGGGCCGCAGGCAAGTTAGGCAAGTTGGCTTTGAAAGGAGGCACTTTTCCCCAAGAAGCCAAACTCAAGAGCCCACTTGGCAGGTGTCATTTTGTAGGGCGCGTTTGGGCCTCCGATGGCAGCCAGGTTTGGAGGAGGGGGCAGCTTTGTTCTGGGAGAAATCCTCGTCCTTCTGGAATTTTTGTAGGCAAAAGCCCTGCATGGGCCGCCGGCAAGTTGACTCCGAAAGGAGGCACTTTTCCCCAAGAAGCCAAACTCAAGAGCCCACTTGGCAGGTGTCATTTTGTAGGGCGCGTTTGGGCCTCCGATGGCAGCCAGGTTTGGAGGAGGGGGCAGCTTTGGTCTGGGAGAAATCCTCGTCCTTATGGAATTTTTGGAGGCAAAAACCCTGCATGAGCCGCAGGCAAGTTGACTCCGAAAGGAGGCACTTTTCCCCAGAAAGCCAAACTCAAGAGCCCGCTTGGCAGATGTCATTTTGTAGGGTGCGTTTGGGCCTCCGATGTCAGCCAGGTTTGGAGGAGGGGGCAGCTTTGGTCTGGGAGGAATCCTCGTCCTTATGGAATTTTTGTAGCAAAAGCCCAGGACGGGACGCAGGCAAGTTGGTTTTGAAAGGAGTCACTTTTCCCCAAGATGCCAAACTCAAGAGCCGACTTGGCAGGTGTCATTTTGTAGGGCGCGTTTGGGCCTCCGATGGCAGCCAGGTTTGGAGGAGGGGGCAGCTTTGGTCTGGGAGAAATCCTCGTCCTTATGGAATTTTTGTAGGCAAAAGCCCAGCACAGGCCGCAGGCAAGTTGGCTTTGAAAGGAGGTACTTCCACCCAAGAAGCCAAACTCAAGAGCCCACTTGGCAGATGTCATTTTGTAGGGCACGTTTCGGCCTCCGATGGCAGCCAGGTTTGGAGGAGGGAGCAGCTTTGGTCTGGGAGAAATCCTTGTCCTTCTGGAATTTTTGTAGGCAAAAACCCCGCATGGGCCGCAGGCAAGTTAGGCAAGTTGCTTTGAAAGGAGGCACTTTCCCCCAAGAAGCCAAACTCAAGAACCCACAATGCAGATGTCATTTTGTAGGGCGCGTTTGGGCCTCCGATGGCAGCCAGGTTTGGAGGAGGGGGCAGCTTTGGTCTGGGAGAAATCCTCGTCCTTATGGAATTTTTGTAGCAAAAGCCCAGGATGGGCCGCAGGCAAGTTAGGCAAGTTGGCTCCGAAAGGAGGCACTTTTCCCCAAGAAGCCAAACTCAAGAACCCTCAATGCAGATGTCATTTTGTGGGGCGCGTTTGGGCCTCCGATGGCAGCCAGGTTTGGAGGAGGGGGCAGCTTTGGTCTGGGAGAAATCCTCGTCCTTATAGAATTTTTGTAGTCTAAAGCCCAGCACGGGCTGCAGGCAAGTTGGCTTTGAAAGGAGGCACTTTCCCCCAAGAAGCCAAACTCAGGAGCCCACTTGGCAGATGTCATTTTGTAGGGCGCGTTTGGGCCACCGATGGCAGCTAGGTTTGGAGGAGGGGGCAGCTTTGGTCTGGGAGAAATCCTCGTCCTTATGGAATTTTTGTAGGCAAAAGCCCAGAATGGGCTGCAGGCTAGTTAGGCAAGTTGGCTTTGAAAGGAGGCACTTTTCCGCAAGAAGCCAAACTCAAGAGCCCACTTGGCAGATGTCATTTTGTAGGGCGCGTTTGGGCCTCCGATGGCAGCCAGGTTTGGAGGAGGGGGCAGCTTTGGTCTGGGAGAAATCCTCGTCCTTATGGAATTTTTGTAGGCAAAAGCCCAGCACGGGCCGCAGGCAAGTTGGCTTTGAAAGGAGGCACTTCCACCCAAGAAGCCAAACTCAAGAGCCCACTTGGCAGGTGTCATTTTGTAGGGCGCGTTTGGGCCTCCGATGGCAGCCAGGTTTGGAGGAGGGGGCAGCTTTGGTCTGGGAGAAATCCTCGTCCTTATGGAATTTTTGGAGGCAAAAGCCCTGCATGGGCCGCCGGCAAGTTGACTCCGAAAGGAGGCACTTTTCCCCAAGAAGCCAAACTCAAGAGCCCGCTTGGCAGATGTCATTTTGTAGGGCGCGTTTGGGCCTCCGATGGCAGCCAGGTTTGGCGGAGGGGGCAGCATTGGTCTGGGAGGAATCCTCGTCCTTATGGAATTTTTTGAGGCAAAAGCCCTGCATGGGCCGCCGGCAAGTTGACTCCGAAAGGAGGCAATTTTCCCCAAGAAGCCAAACTCAAGAGCCCACTTGGCAGGTGTCATTTTGTAGGGCGCGTTTGGGCCTCCGATGGCAGCCAGGTTTGGAGGAGGGGGCAGCTTTGGTCTGGGAGAAATCCTCGTCCTTATGGAATTTTTGTAGGCAAAACCCCTGCATGAGCCGCAGGCAAGTTGACTCCGAAAGGAGGCACTTTTCCCCAGAAAGCCAAACTCAAGAGCCCACTTGGCAGATGTCATTTTGTAGGGCGCGTTTGGGCCTCCGATGGCAGCCAGGTTTGGAGGAGGGGGCAGCTTTGGTCTGGGAGGAATCCTCGTCCTTATGGAATTTTTGTAGCAAAAGCCCGGGACGGGACGCAGGCAAGTTGGTTTTGAAAGGAGTCACTTTTCCCCAAGAAGCCAAACTCAAGAGCCCACTTGGCAGGTGTCATTTTCTAGGGCGCGTTTGGGCCTCCGATGTCAGCCAGGTTTGGAGGAGGGGGCAGCTTTGGTCTGGGAGAAATCCTCGTCCTTCTGGAATTTTTGTAGGCAAAAACCCCGCATGGGCCGCAGGCAAGTTAGGCAAGTTGACTCCGAAAGGAGGCACTTTTCCCCAAGAAGCCAAACTCAAGAGCCCACTTGGCAGGTGTCATTTTGTAGGGCGCGTTTGGGCCTCCGATGGCAGCCAGGTTTGGAGGAGGGGGCAGCTTTGGTCTGGGAGAAATCCTCGTCCTTATGGAATTTTTGTAGGCAAAAGCCCTGCATGGGCCGCAGGAAAGTTGACTCCGAAAGGAGGCACTTTTCCCCAGGAAGCCAAACTCAAGAACCCTCAATGCAGGTGTCATTTTGTGGGGCGCGTTTGGGCCTCCGATTGCAGCCAGGTTTGGAGGAGGGGGCAGCTTTGGTCTGGGAGAAATCCTCGTCCTTATGGAATTTTTGTAGGCAAAAGCCCAGGACGGGCCGCAGGCAAGTTGGCTTTGAAAGGAGGTACTTCCACCCAAGAAGACAAACTCAAGAGCCCACTTGGCAGATGTCATTTTGTAGGGCACGTTTCGGCCTCCGATGGCAGCCAGGTTTGGAGGAGGGGGCAGCTTTGGTCTGGGAGAAATCCTCGTCCTTATGGAATTTTTGTAGTCTAAAGCCCAGCACGGGCCGCAGGCTAGTTAGGCAAGCTGGCTTTGAAAGGAGGCACTTTTCCGCTCAAGAAGCCAAACTCAAGAGCCCACTTGGCAAATGTCATTTTGTAGGGCGCGTTTGGGCCTCCGATGGCAGCCAGGTTTGGAGGAGGGGGCAGCTTTGGTCTGGGAGAAATCCTCGTCCTTCTGGAATTTTTGTAGCAAAAGCCCAGCACGGGCCGCAGGCAAGTTGGCTTTGAAAGGAGGCACTTCCACCCAAGAAGCCAAACTCAAGAGCCCACTTGGCAGGTGTCATTTTGTAGGGCACGTTTGGGCCTCCGATGGCAGCCAGGTTTGGAGGAGGGGGCAGCTTTGGTCTGGGAGAAAGCCTCGTCCTTCTGGAATTTTTGTAGGCAAAAGCCCTGCATGGGCCGCAGCCAAGTTGACTCCGAAAGGAGGCACTTTTCCCCAGGAAGCCAAACTCAAGAACCCTCAATGCAGGTGTCATTTTGTGGGGCGCGTTTGGGCCTCCGATGGCAGCCAGGTTTGGAGGAGGGGGCAGCTTTGGTCTGGGAGAAATCCTCGTCCTTCTGGAATTTTTGTAGTCTAAAGCCCAGCACGGGCCGCAGGCTAGTTAGGCAAGTTGGCTCCGAATGGAGGCACTTTTCCCCAAGAAGCCAAACTCAAGAGCCCACTTGGCAGATGTCATTTTGTAGGGCGCGTTTGGGCCTCTGATGGCAGCCAGGTTTGGAGGAGGGGGCAGCTTTGGTCTGGGAGAAATCCTCGTCGTTATGGAATTTTTGTAGGCAAAACCCCAGCACAGGCCGCAGGCTACTTAGGCAAGTTGGTTTTGAAAGGAGTCACTTTTCCCCAAGAAGCCAAACTCAAGAGCCCACTTGGCAGGTGTCATTTTGTAGGGCGCGTTTGGGCCTCCGATGGCAGCCAGGTTTGGAGGAGGGGGCAGCTTTGGTCTGGGAGAAATCCTCGTCCTTATGGAATTTTTGGAGGCAAAAGCCCTGCATGGGCCGCCGGCAAGTTGACTCCGAAAGGAGGCACTTTTCCCCAAGAAGCCAAACTCAAGAGCCCGCTTGGCAGATGTCATTTTGTAGGGCGCGTTTGGGCCTCCGATGGCAGCCAGGTTTGGCGGAGGGGGCAGCTTTGGTCTGGGAGAAATCCTCGTCCTTATGGAATTTTTGTAGCAAACGTCCGGGACGGGACGCAGGCAAGTTGGTTTTGAAAGGAGTCACTTTTCCCCAAGAAGCCAAACTCAAGAGCCCACTTGGCAGATGTCATTTTGTAGGGCGCGTTTGGGCCTCCGATGGCAGCCAGGTTTGGAGGAGGGAGCAGCTTTGGTCTGGGAGAAATCCTTGTCCTTCTGGAATTTTTGTAGGCAAAAGCCCAGGACGGGCCGCAGGCAAGTTAGGCAAGTTGGCTTTGAAAGGAGGCACTTTTCCCCAAGAAGCCAAACTCAAGAGCCCACTTGGCAGGTGTCATTTTGTAGGGCGCGTTTGGGCCTCCGATGGCAGCCAGGTTTGGAGGAGGGGGCAGCTTTGGTCTGGGAGAAATCCTCGTCCTTATGGAATTTTTGTACTCAAAAGCCCAGGACGGGCCGCAGGCAAGTTAGGCAAGTTGGCTCCGAAAGGGGGCACTTTTCCCCAAGAAGCCAAACTCAAGAACCCACAATGCAGATGTCATTTTGTAGGGCGCGTTTGGGCCTCCGATGGCAGCCAGGTTTGGAGGAGGGGGCAGCTTTGTTCTGGGAGAAATCCTCGTCCTTATGGAATTTTTGTAGGCAAAAGCCCGGGACGGGACACAGGCAAGTTGGTTTTGAAAGGAGTCACTTTTCCCCAAGAAGCCAAACTCAAGAGCCCACTTGGCAGGTGTCATTTTGTAGGGCGCGTTTGGGCCTCCGATGGCAGCCAGGTTTGGAGGAGGGGGCAGCTTTGGTCTGGGAGAAATCCTCGTCCTTATGGAATTTTTGTAGGCAAAACCCCTGCATGAGCCGCAGGCAAGTTGACTCCGAAAGGAGGCACTTTTCCCCAGAAAGCCAAACTCAAGAGCCCACTTGGCAGATGTCATTTTGTAGGGCGCGTTTGGGCCTCCGATGGCAGCCAGGTTTGGAGGAGGGGGCAGCTTTGGTCTGGGAGGAATCCTCGTCCTTATGGAATTTTTGTAGTCTAAAGCCCAGCACGGGCCGCAGGCAAGTTGGTTTTGAAAGGAGTCACTTTTCCCCAAGAAGATAAACTCAAGAGCCGACTTGGCAGGTGTCATTTTGTAGGGCGCGTTTGGGCCTCCGATGTCAGCCAGGTTTGGAGGAGGGGGCAGCTTTGGTCTGGGAGAAATCCTCGTCCTTATGGAATTTTTGTAGGCAAAAACCCCACATGGGCCGCAGGCAAGTTAGGCAAGTTGGCTTTGAAAGGAGGCACTTCCACCCAAGAAGCCAAACTCAAGAGCCCACTTGGCAGGTGTCATTTTGTAGGGCACGTTTGGGCCTCCGATGGCAGCCAGGTTTGGAGGAGGGGGCAGCTTTGGTCTGGGAGAAATCCTCGTCCTTCTGGAATTTTTGTAGGCAAAAGCCCTGCATGGGCCGCAGGCAAGTTGACTCCGAAAGGAGGCACTTTTCCCCAGGAAGCCAAACTCAAGAACCCGCTTGGCAGATGTCATTTTGTGGGGCGCGTTTGTGCCTCCGATGGCAGCCAGGTTTGGAGGAGGGGGCAGCTTTGGTCTGGGAGAAATCCTCGTCCTTCTGGAATTTTTGGAGGCAAAAGCCCAGGACGGGCCGAAGGCAAGTTAGGCAATTTGGCTCCGAAAGGAGGCACTTTTCCCCAAGAAGCCAAACTCAAGAGCCCACTTGGCAGATGTCATTTTGTAGGGCGCGTTTGGGCCTCCGATGGCAGCCAGGTTTGGAGGAGGGGGCAGCTTTGGTCTGGGAGAAATCCTCGTCCTTATGGAATTTTTGGAGGCAAAAGCCCTGCATGGGCCGCCGGCAAGTTGACTCCGAAAGGAGGCACTTTTCCCCAAGAAGCCAAACTCAAGAGCCCGCTTGGCAGATGTCATTTTGTAGGGCGCGTTTGGGCCTCCGATGGCAGCCAGGTTTGGAGGAGGGGGCAGCTTTGTTCTGGGAGAAATCCTCGTCCTTATGGAATTTTTGTAGCAAACGTCCGGGACGGGACGCAGGCAAGTTGGTTTTGAAAGGAGTCACTTTTCCCCAAGAAGCCAAACTCAAGAGCCCACTTGGCAGATGTCATTTTGTAGGGCGCGTTTGGGCCTCCGATGGCAGCCAGGTTTGGAGGAGGGAGCAGCTTTGGTCTGGGAGAAATCCTTGTCCTTCTGGAATTTTTGTAGGCAAAAGCCCAGGACGGGCCGCAGGCAAGTTAGGCAAGTTGGCTTTGAAAGGAGTCACTTTTCCCCAAGAAGCCAAACTCAAGAGCCCACTTGGCAGATGTCATTTTGTAGGGCGCGTTTGGGCCTCCGATGGCAGCCAGGTTTGGAGGAGGGAGCTGCTTTGGTCTGGGAGAAATCCTTGTCCTTCTGGAATTTTTGTAGGCAAAAGCCCAGGACGGGCCGCAGGCAAGTTAGGCAAGTTGGCTTTGAAAGGAGGCACTTTTCCCCAAGAAGCCAAACTCAAGAGCCCACTTGGCAGGTGTCATTTTGTAGGGCGCGTTTGGGCCTCCGATGTCAGCCAGGTTTGGAGGAGGGGGCAGCTTTGTTCTGGGAGAAATCCTCGTCCTTATGGAATTTTTGTAGGCAAAAGCCCTGCATGGGCCGCCGGCAAGTTGACTCCGAAAGGAGGCAATTTTCCCCAAGAAGCCAAACTCAAGAGCCCACTTGGCAGGTGTCATTTTGTAGGGCGCGTTTGGGCCTCCGATGGCAGCCAGGTTTGGAGGAGGGGGCAGCTTTGGTCTGGGAGAAATCCTCGTCCTTATGGAATTTTTGGAGGCAAAACCCCTGCATGAGCCGCAGGCAAGTTGACTCCGAAAGGAGGCACTTTTCCCCAGAAAGCCAAACTCAAGAGCCCACTTGGCAGATGTCATTTTGTCGGGCGCGTTTGGGCCTCCGATGGCAGCCAGGTTTGGAGGAGGGGGCAGCTTTGGTCTGGGAGGAATCCTCGTCCTTATGGAATTTTTGTAGCAAAAGCCCAGGACGGGACGCAGGCAAGTTGGTTTTGAAAGGAGTCACTTTACCCCAAGAAGCCAAACTCAAGAGCCGACTTGGCAGGTGTCATTTTGTAGGGCGCGTTTGGGCCTCCGATGGCAGCCAGGTTTGGAGGAGGGGGCAGCTTTGGTCTGGGAGGAATCCTCGTCCTTATGGAATTTTTGTAGCAAAAGCCCAGGACGGGACGCAGGCAAGTTGGTTTTGAAAGGAGTCACTTTTCCCCAAGAAGCCAAACTCAAGAGCCGACTTGGCAGGTGTCATTTTGTAGGGCGCGTTTGGGCCTCCGATGGCAGCCAGGTTTGGAGGAGGGGGCAGCTTTGGTCTGGGAGAAATCCTCGTCCTTATGGAATTTTTGTAGGCAAAAACCCCACATGGGCCGCAGGCAAGTTAGGCAAGTTGACTCCGAAAGGAGGCACTTTTCCCCAAGAAGCCAAACTCAAGAACCCTCAATGCAGATGTCATTTTGTGGGGCGCGTTTGGGCCTCCGATGGCAGCCAGGTTTGGAGGAGGGGGCAGCTTTGGTCTGGGAGAAATCCTCGTCCTTATGGAATTTTTGTAGTCTAAAGCCCAGCACGGGCCGCAGGCTAGTTAGGCAAGTTGGCTTTGAAAGGAGGCACTTTTCCGCAAGAAGCCAAACTCAAGAGCCCACTTGGCAGATGTCATTTTGTAGGGCACGTTTGGGCCTCCGATGGCAGCCAGGTTTGGAGGAGGGGGCAGCTTTGGTCTGGGAGAAATCCTCGTCCTTATGGAATTTTTGTAGTCTAAAGCCCAGCACGGGCCGCAGGCAAGTTGGCTTTGAAAGGAGGCACTTCCACCCAAGAAGCCAAACTCAAGAGCCCACTTGGCAGGTGTCATTTTGTAGGGCACGTTTGGGCCTCCGATGGCAGCCAGGTTTGGAGGAGGGGGCAGCTTTGGTCTGGGAGAAATCCTCGTCCTTCTGGAATTTTTGCAGGCAAAAACCCCACATGGGCCGCAGGCAAGTTGACTCCGAAAGGAGGCACTTTTCCCCAGGAAGCCAAACTCAAGAACCCTCAATGCAGGTGTCATTTGGTGGGGCACGTTTGGGCCTCCGATGGCAGCCAGGTTTGGAGGAGGGGGCAGCTTTGGTCTGGGAGAAATCCTCGTCCTTCTGGAATTTTTGTAGGCAAAAGCCCTGCATGGGCCGCAGGCAAGTTGACTCCGAAAGGAGGCACTTTTCCCCAGGAAGCCAAACTCAAGAACCCTCAATGCAGGTGTCATTTTGTGGGGTGCGTTTGGGCCTCCGATGGCAGCCAGGTTTGGAGGAGGGAGCAGCTTTGGTCTGGGAGAAATCCTCGTCCTTCTGGAATTTTTGGCGGCAAAAGCCCTGGACGGGCCGCAGTCAAGTTAGGCAATTTGGCTCCGAAATGAGGCACTTTTCCACAAGAAGCCAAACTCAAGAGCCCACTTGGCAGATGTCATTTTGTAGGGCGCGTTTGGGCCTCTGATGGCAGCCAGGTTTGGAGGAGGGGGCAGCTTTGGTCTGGGAGAAATCCTCGTCCTTATGGAATTTTTGTAGGCAAAAGCCCAGCACAGGCCGCAGGCTAGTTAGGCAAGTTGGCTCCGAAAGGAGGCACTTTTCCCCAAGAAGCCAAACTCAAGAGCCCACTTGGCAGGTGTCATTTTGTAGGGCGCGTTTGGGCCTCCGATGGCAGCCAGGTTTGGAGGAGGGGGCAGCTTTGGTCTGGGAGAAATCCTCGTCCTTATGGAATTTTTGTAGGCAAAAGCCCTGCATGGGCCGCAGGCAAGTTGACTCCGAAAGGAGGCACTTTTCCCCAAGAAGCCAAACTCAAGAGCCCGCTTGGCAGATGTCATTTTGTAGGGCGCGTTTGGGCCTCCGATGGCAGCCAGGTTTGGCGGAGGGGGCAGCTTTGGTCTGGGAGGAATCCTCGTCCTTATGGAATTTTTGTAGCAAACGTCCGGGACGGGACGCAGGCAAGTTGGTTTTGAAAGGAGTCACTTTTCCCCAAGAAGCCAAACTCAAGAGCCCACTTGGCAGATGTCATTTTGTAGGGCGCGTTTGGGCCTCCGATGGCAGCCAGGTTTGGAGGAGGGAGCAGCTTTGGTCTGGGAGAAATCCTCGTCCTTATGGAATTTTTGTACTCAAAAGCCCAGGACGGGCCGCAGGCAAGTTAGGCAAGTTGGCTCCGAAAGGAGGCACTTTTCCCCAAGAAGCCAAACTCAAGAACCCACAATGCAGATGTCATTTTGTAGGGCGCGTTTGGGCCTCCGATGGCAGCCAGGTTTGGAGGAGGGGGCAGCTTTGTTCTGGGAGAAATCCTCGTCCTTATGGAATTTTTGTAGGCAAAAGCCCTGCATGGGCCGCCGGCAAGTTGACTCCGAAAGGAGGCAATTTTCCCCAAGAAGCCAAACTCAAGAGCCCACTTGGCAGGTGTCATTTTGTAGGGCGCGTTTGGGCCTCCGATGGCAGCCAGGTTTGGAGGAGGGGGCAGCTTTGGTCTGGGAGAAATCCTCGTCCTTATGGAATTTTTGTAGGCAAAACCCCTGCATGAGCCGCAGGCAAGTTGACTCCGAAAGGAGGCACTTTTCCCCAGAAAGCCAAACTCAAGAGCCCACTTGGCAGATGTCATTTTGTAGGGCGCGTTTGGGCCTCCGATGGCAGCCAGGTTTGGAGGAGGGGGCAGCTTTGGTCTGGGAGGAATCCTCGTCCTTATGGAATTTTTGTAGCAAAAGCCCAGGACGGGACGCAGGCAAGTTGGTTTTGAAAGGAGTCACTTTTACCCAAGAAGCCAAACTCAAGAGCCGACTTGGCAGGTGTCATTTTGTAGGGCGCGTTTGGGCCTCCGATGTCAGCCAGGTTTGGAGGAGGGGGCAGCTTTGGTCTGGGAGAAATCCTCGTCCTTATGGAATTTTTGTAGGCAAAAACCCCACATGGGCCGCAGGCAAATTAGGCAAGTTGGCTTTGAAAGGAGGCACTTCCACCCAAGAAGCCAAACTCAAGAGCCCACTTGGCAGGTGTCATTTTGTAGGGCACGTTTGGGCCTCCGATGGCAGCCAGGTTTGGAGGAGGGGGCAGCTTTGGTCTGGGAGAAATCCTCGTCCTTCTGGAATTTTTGTAGGCAAAAGCCCTGCATGGGCCGCAGGCAAGTTGACTCCGAAAGGAGGCACTTTTCCCCAGGAAGCCAAACTCAAGAACCCTCAATGCAGGTGTCATTTTGTGGGGCGCGTTTGGGCCTCCAATGGCAGCCAGGTTTGGAGGAGGGGGCAGCTTTGGTCTGGGAGAAATCCTCGTCCTTCTGGAATTTTTGTAGGCAAAAGCCCAGCACGGGCCGCAGGCTAGTTAGGCAAGTTGGCTCCGAAAGGAGGCACTTTTCCCCAAGAAGCCAAACTCAAGAGCCCACTTGGCAGGTGTCATTTTGTAGGGCGCGTTTGGGCCTCCGATGGCAGCCAGGTTTGGAGGAGGGGGCAGCTTTGGTCTGGGAGAAATCCTCGTCCTTATGGAATTTTTGGAGGCAAAAGCCCTGCATGGGCCGCCGGCAAGTTGACTCCGAAAGGGGGCACTTTTCCCCAAGAAGCCAAACTCAAGAGCCCGCTTGGCAGATGTCATTTTGTAGGGCGCGTTTGGGCCTCCGATGGCAGCCAGGTTTGGCGGAGGGGGCAGCTTTGGTCTGGGAGGAATCCTCGTCCTTATGGAATTTTTGTAGCAAACGTCCGGGACGGGACGCAGGCAAGTTGGTTTTGAAAGGAGTCACTTTTCCCCAAGAAGCCAAACTCAAGAGCCGACTTGGCAGGTGTCATTTTGTAGGGCGCGTTTGGGCCTCCGATGGCAGCCAGGTTTGGAGGAGGGGGCAGCTTTGGTCTGGGAGGAATCCTCGTCCTTATGGAATTTTTGTAGCAAAAGCCCAGGACGGGACGCAGGCAAGTTGGTTTTGAAAGGAGTCACTTTTCCCCAAGAAGCCAAACTCAAGAGCCGACTTGGCAGGTGTCATTTTGTAGGGCGCGTTTGGGCCTCCGATGGCAGCCAGGTTTGGAGGAGGGGGCAGCTTTGGTCTGGGAGAAATCCTCGTCCTTATGGAGTTTTTGTAGGCAAAAACCCCACATGGGCCGCAGGCAAGTTAGGCAAGTTGACTCCGAAAGGAGGCACTTTTCCCCAAGAAGCCAAACTCAAGAACCCTCAATGCAGATGTCATTTTGTGGGGCGCGTTTGGGCCTCCGATGGCAGCCAGGTTTGGAGGAGGGGGCAGCTTTGGTCTGGGAGAAATCCTCGTCCTTATGGAATTTTTGTAGTCTAAAGCCCAGCACGGGCCGCAGGCTAGTTAGGCAAGTTGGCTTTGAAAGGAGGCACTTTTCCGCAAGAAGCCAAACTCAAGAGCCCACTTGGCAGATGTCATTTTGTAGGGCGCGTTTGGGCCTCCGATGGCAGCCAGGTTTGGAGGAGGGGGCAGCTTTGGTCTGGGAGAAATCCTCGTCCTTATGGAATTTTTGTAGTCTAAAGCCCAGCACGGGCCGCAGGCAAGTTGGCTTTGAAAGGAGGCACTTCCACCCAAGAAGCCAAACTCAAGAGCCCACTTGGCAGGTGTCATTTTGTAGGGCACGTTTGGGCCTCCGATGGCAGCCAGGTTTGGAGGAGGGGGCAGCTTTGGTCTGGGAGAAATCCTCGTCCTTATGGAATTTTTGTAGGCAAAAGCCCTGCATGGGCCGCAGGCAAGTTGACTCCGAAAGGAGGCACTTTTCCCCAGGAAGCCAAACTCAAGAACCCTCAATGCAGGTGTCATCTGGTGGGGCACGTTTGGTCCTCCGATGGCAGCCAGGTTTGGAGGAGGGGGCAGCTTTGGTCTGGGAGAAATCCTCGTCCTTCTGGAATTTTTGGCGGCAAAAGCCCTGGACGGGCCGCAGTCAAGTTAGGCAATTTGGCTCCGAAATGAGGCACTTTTCCCCAAGAAGCCAAACTCAAGAGCCCACTTGGCAGATGTCATTTTGTAGGGCGCGTTTGGGCCTCTGATGGCAGCCAGGTTTGGAGGAGGGGGCAGCTTTGGTCTGGGAGAAATCCTCGTCCTTATGGAATTTTTGTAGGCAAAAGCCCAGCACAGGCCGCAGGCTAGTTAGGCAAGTTGGCTCCGAAAGGAGGCACTTTTCCCCAAGAAGCCAAACTCAAGAGCCCACTTGGCAGGTGTCATTTTGTAGGGCGCGTTTGGGCCTCCGATGGCAGCCAGGTTTGGAGGAGGGGGCAGCTTTGGTCTGGGAGAAATCCTCGTCCTTATGGAATTTTTGTAGGCAAAAGCCCTGCATGGGCCGCCGGCAAGTTGACTCCGAAAGGAGGCACTTTTCCCCAAGAAGCCAAACTCAAGAGCCCGCTTGGCAGATGTCATTTTGTAGGGCGCGTTTGGGCCTCCGATGGCAGCCAGGTTTGGCGGAGGGGGCAGCTTTGGTCTGGGAGGAATCCTCGTCCTTATGGAATTTTTGTAGCAAACGTCCGGGACGGGACGCAGGCAAGTTGGTTTTGAAAGGAGTCACTTTTCCCCAAGAAGCCAAACTCAAGAGCCCACTGGGCAGATGTCATTTTGTAGGGCGCGTTTGGGCCTCCGATGGCAGCCAGGTTTGGAGGAGGGAGCAGCTTTGGTCTGGGAGAAATCCTCGTCCTTATGGAATTTTTGTACTCAAAAGCCCAGGACGGGCCGCAGGCAAGTTAGGCAAGTTGGCTCCGAAAGGAGGCACTTTTCCCCAAGAAGCCAAACTCAAGAACCCACAATGCAGATGTCATT
The DNA here is from genome assembly GCF_963662255.1 of Cinclus cinclus. Taxonomy (NCBI): domain Eukaryota; kingdom Metazoa; phylum Chordata; class Aves; order Passeriformes; family Cinclidae; genus Cinclus; species Cinclus cinclus. Next base: position 246,392 of record NW_026912157.1, on the reverse strand, counting down.
TTGTAGGGCGCGTTTGGGCCTCCGATGGCAGCCAGGTTTGGAGGAGGGGGCAGCTTTGTTCTGGGAGAAATCCTCGTCCTTATGGAATTTTTGTAGGCAAAAGCCCTGCATGGGCCGCCGGCAAGTTGACTCCGAAAGGAGGCAATTTTCCCCAAGAAGCCAAACTCAAGAGCCCACTTGGCAGGTGTCATTTTGTAGGGCGCGTTTGGGCCTCCGATGGCAGCCAGGTTTGGAGGAGGGGGCAGCTTTGGTCTGGGAGAAATCCTCGTCCTTATGGAATTTTTGTAGGCAAAACCCCTGCATGAGCCGCAGGCAAGTTGACTCCGAAAGGAGGCACTTTTCCCCAGAAAGCCAAACTCAAGAGCCCACTTGGCAGATGTCATTTTGTAGGGCGCGTTTGGGCCTCCGATGGCAGCCAGGTTTGGAGGAGGGGGCAGCTTTGGTCTGGGAGGAATCCTCGTCCTTATGGAATTTTTGTAGCAAAAGCCCAGGACGGGACGCAGGCAAGTTGGTTTTGAAAGGAGTCACTTTTCCCCAAGAAGCCAAACTCAAGAGCCGACTTGGCAGGTGTCATTTTGTAGGGCGCGTTTGGGCCTCCGATGTCAGCCAGGTTTGGAGGAGGGGGCAGCTTTGGCCTGGGAGAAATCCTCGTCCTTATGGAATTTTTGTAGGCAAAAACCCCACATGGGCCGCAGGCAAATTAGGCAAGTTGGCTTTGAAAGGAGGCACTTCCACCCAAGAAGCCAAACTCAAGAGCCCACTTGGCAGGTGTCATTTTGTAGGGCACGTTTGGGCCTCCGATGGCAGCCAGGTTTGGAGGAGGGGGCAGCTTTGGTCTGGGAGAAATCCTCGTCCTTCTGGAATTTTTGTAGGCAAAAGCCCTGCATGGGCCGCAGGCAAGTTGACTCCGAAAGGAGGCACTTTTCCCCAGGAAGCCAAACTCAAGAACCCTCAATGCAGGTGTCATTTTGTGGGGCGCGTTTGGGCCTCCAATGGCAGCCAGGTTTGGAGGAGGGGGCAGCTTTGGTCTGGGAGAAATCCTCGTCCTTCTGGAATTTTTGTAGGCAAAAGCCCAGCACGGGCCGCAGGCTAGTTAGGCAAGTTGGCTCCGAAAGGAGGCACTTTTCCCCAAGAAGCCAAACTCAAGAGCCGACTTGGCAGGTGTCATTTTGTAGGGCGCGTTTGGGCCTCCGATGGCAGCCAGGTTTGGCGGAGGGGGCAGCTTTGGTCTGGGAGGAATCCTCGTCCTTATGGAATTTTTGTAGCAAACGTCCGGGACGGGACGCAGGCAAGTTGGTTTTGAAAGGAGTCACTTTTCCCCAAGAAGCCAAACTCAAGAGCCCACTTGGCAGATGTCATTTTGTAGGGCGCGTTTGGGCCTCCGATGGCAGCCAGGTTTGGAGGAGGGAGCAGCTTTGGTCTGGGAGAAATCCTTGTCCTTCTGGAAATTTTGTAGGCAAAAGCCCAGGACGGGCCGCAGGCAAGTTAGGCAAGTTGGCTTTGAAAGGAGGCACTTTTCCCCAAGAAGCCAAACTCAAGAGCCCACTTGGCAGGTGTCATTTTGTAGGGCGCGTTTGGGCCTCCGATGGCAGCCAGGTTTGGAGGAGGGGGCAGCTTTGGTCTGGGAGAAATCCTCGTCCTTATGGAATTTTTGTAGGCAAAAGCCCTGCATGGGCCGCCGGCAAGTTGACTCCGAAAGGAGGCACTTTTCCCCAAGAAGCCAAACTCAAGAGCCCGCTTGGCAGATGTCATTTTGTAGGGCGCGTTTGGGCCTCCGACGGCAGCCAGGTTTGGCGGAGGGGGCAGCTTTGGTCTGGGAGGAATCCTCGTCCTTATGGAATTTTTGTAGCAAACGTCCGGGACGGGACGCAGGCAAGTTGGTTTTGAAAGGAGTCACTTTTCCCCAAGAAGCCAAACTCAAGAGCCCACTTGGCAGATGTCATTTTGTAGGGCGCGTTTGGGCCTCCGATGGCAGCCAGGTTTGGAGGAGGGAGCAGCTTTGGTCTGGGAGAAATCCTCGTCCTTATGGAATTTTTGTACTCAAAAGCCCAGGACGGGCCGCAGGCAAGTTAGGCAAGTTGGCTCCGAAAGGAGGCACTTTTCCCCAAGAAGCCAAACTCAAGAACCCACAATGCAGATGTCATTTTGTAGGGCGCGTTTGGGCCTCCGATGGCAGCCAGGTTTGGAGGAGGGGGCAGCTTTGTTCTGGGAGAAATCCTCGTCCTTATGGAATTTTTGTAGGCAAAAGCCCTGCATGGGCCGCCGGCAAGTTGACTCCGAAAGGAGGCAATTTTCCCCAAGAAGCCAAACTCAAGAGCCCACTTGGCAGGTGTCATTTTGTAGGGCGCGTTTGGGCCTCCGATGGCAGCCAGGTTTGGAGGAGGGGGCAGCTTTGTTCTGGGAGAAATCCTCGTCCTTATGGAATTTTTGTAGCAAAAGCCCAGGACGGGACGCAGGCAAGTTGGTTTTGAAAGGAGTCACTTTTCCCCAAGAAGCCAAACTCAAGAGCCGACTTGGCAGGTGTCATTTTGTAGGGCGCGTTTGGGCCTCCGATGTCAGCCAGGTTTGGAGGAGGGGGCAGCTTTGGCCTGGGAGAAATCCTCGTCCTTATGGAATTTTTGTAGGCAAAAACCCCACATGGGCCGCAGGCAAATTAGGCAAGTTGGCTTTGAAAGGAGGCACTTCCACCCAAGAAGCCAAACTCAAGAGCCCACTTGGCAGGTGTCATTTTGTAGGGCACGTTTGGGCCTCCGATGGCAGCCAGGTTTGGAGGAGGGGGCAGCTTTGGTCTGGGAGAAATCCTCGTCCTTCTGGAATTTTTGTAGGCAAAAGCCCAGCACGGGCCGCAGGCTAGTTAGGCAAGTTGGCTCCGAAAGGAGGCACTTTTCCCCAAGAAGCCAAACTCAAGAGCCCACTTGGCAGGTGTCATTTTGTAGGGCGCGTTTGGGCCTCCGATGGCAGCCAGGTTTGGAGGAGGGGGCAGCTTTGGTCTGGGAGAAATCCTCGTCCTTATGGAATTTTTGGAGGCAAAAGCCCTGCATGGGCCGCCGGCAAGTTGACTCCGAAAGGAGGCACTTTTCCCCAAGAAGCCAAACTCAAGAGCCCGCTTGGCAGATGTCATTTTGTAGGGCGCGTTTGGGCCTCCGATGGCAGCCAGGTTTGGCGGAGGGGGCAGCTTTGGTCTGGGAGAAATCCTCGTCCTTATGGAATTTTTGTAGCAAACGTCCGGGACGGGACGCAGGCAAGTTGGTTTTGAAAGGAGTCACTTTTCCCCAAGAAGCCAAACTCAAGAGCCCACTTGGCAGATGTCATTTTGTAGGGCGCGTTTGGGCCTCCGATGGCAGCCAGGTTTGGAGGAGGGGGCAGCTTTGGTCTGGGAGAAATCCTCGTCCTTATGGAATTTTTGCACTCAAAAGCCCAGGACGGGCCGCAGGCAAGTTAGGCAAGTTGGCTCCGAAAGGAGGCACTTTTCCCCAAGAAGCCAAACTCAAGAACCCACAATGCAGATGTCATTTTGTAGGGCGCGTTTGGGCCTCCGATGGCAGCCAGGTTTGGAGGAGGGGGCAGCTTTGTTCTGGGAGAAATCCTCGTCCTTATGGAATTTTTGTAGGCAAAAGCCCGGGACGGGACACAGGCAAGTTGGTTTTGAAAGGAGTCACTTTTCCCCAAGAAGCCAAACTCAAGAGCCCACTTGGCAGGTGTCATTTTGTAGGGCGCGTTTGGGCCTCCGATGGCAGCCAGGTTTGGAGGAGGGGGCAGCTTTGGTCTGGGAGAAATCCTCGTCCTTATGGAATTTTTGTAGGCAAAACCCCTGCATGAGCCGCAGGCAAGTTGACTCCGAAAGGAGGCACTTTTCCCCAGAAAGCCAAACTCAAGAGCCCACTTGGCAGATGTCATTTTGTAGGGCGCGTTTGGGCCTCCGATGGCAGCCAGGTTTGGAGGAGGGGGCAGCTTTGGTCTGGGAGAAATCCTCGTCCTTATGGAATTTTTGTAGCAAAAGCCCAGGACGGGACGCAGGCAAGTTGGTTTTGAAAGGAGTCACTTTTCCCCAAGAAGCTAAACTCAAGAGCCGACTTGGCAGGTGTCATTTTGTAGGGCGCGTTTGGGCCTCCGATGTCAGCCAGGTTTGGAGGAGGGGGCAGCTTTGGTCTGGGAGAAATCCTCGTCCTTATGGAATTTTTGTAGGCAAAAACCCCACATGGGCCGCAGGCAAGTTAGGCAAGTTGGCTTTGAAAGGAGGCACTTCCACCCAAGAAGCCAAACTCAAGAGCCCACTTGGCAGGTGTCATTTTGTAGGGCACGTTTGGGCCTCCGATGGCAGCCAGGTTTGGAGGAGGGGGCAGCTTTGGTCTGGGAGAAATCCTCGTCCTTCTGGAATTTTTGTAGGCAAAAGCCCTGCATGGGCCGCAGGCAAGTTGACTCCGAAAGGAGGCACTTTTCCCCAGGAAGCCAAACTCAAGAACCCGCTTGGCAGATGTCATTTTGTGGGGCGCGTTTGGGCCTCCGATGGCAGCCAGGTTTGGAGGAGGGGGCAGCTTTGGTCTGGGAGAAATCCTCGTCCTTCTGGAATTTTTGGAGGCAAAAGCCCAGGACGGGCCGCAGGCAAGTTAGGCAATTTGGCTCCGAAAGGAGGCACTTTTCCCCAAGAAGCCAAACTCAAGAGCCCACTTGGCAGATGTCATTTTGTAGGGCGCGTTTGGGCCTCTGATGGCAGCCAGGTTTGGAGGAGGGGGCAGCTTTGGTCTGGGAGAAATCCTCGTCCTTATGGAATTTTTGTAGGCAAAAGCCCTGCACGGGCCGCAGGCTAGTTAGGCAAGTTGGCTCCGAAAGGAGGCACTTTTCCCCAAGAAGCCAAACTCAAGAGCCCACTTGGCAGGTGTCATTTTGTAGGGCGCGTTTCGGCCTCCGATGGCAGCCAGGTTTGGAGGAGGGGGCAGCTTTGGTCTGGGAGAAATCCTCGTCCTTCTGGAATTTTTGGAGGCAAAAGCCCTGCATGGGCCGCCGGCAAGTTGACTCCGAAAGGAGGCACTTTTCCCCAAGAAGCCAAACTCAAGAGCCCGCTTGGCAGATGTCATTTTGTAGGGCGCGTTTGGGCCTCCGATGGCAGCCAGGTTTGGCGGAGGGGGCAGCTTTGGTCTGGGAGGAATCCTCGTCCTTATGGAATTTTTGTAGCAAACGTCCGGGACGGGACGCAGGCAAGTTGGTTTTGAAAGGAGTCACTTTTCCCCAAGAAGCCAAACTCAAGAGCCCACTTGGCAGATGTCATTTTGTAGGGCGCGTTTGGGCCTCCGATGGCAGCCAGGTTTGGAGGAGGGAGCAGCTTTGGTCTGGGAGAAATCCTTGTCCTTCTGGAATTTTTGTAGGCAAAAGCCCAGGACGGGCCGCAGGCAAGTTAGGCAAGTTGGCTTTGAAAGGAGTCACTTTTCCCCAAGAAGCCAAACTCAAGAGCCCACTTGGCAGATGTCATTTTGTAGGGCGCGTTTGGGCCTCCGATGGCAGCCAGGTTTGGAGGAGGGGGCAGCTTTGTTCTGGGAGAAATCCTCGTCCTTATGGAATTTTTGTAGGCAAAAGCCCTGCATGGGCCGCCGGCAAGTTGACTCCGAAAGGAGGCAATTTTCCCCAAGAAGCCAAACTCAAGAGCCCACTTGGCAGGTGTCATTTTGTAGGGCGCGTTTGGGCCTCCGATGGCAGCCAGGTTTGGAGGAGGGGGCAGCTTTGGTCTGGGAGAAATCCTAGTCCTTATGGAATTTTTGGAGGCAAAACCCCTGCATGAGCCGCAGGCAAGTTGACTCCTAAAGGAGGCACTTTTCCCCAGAAAGCCAAACTCAAGAGCCCACTTGGCAGATGTCATTTTGTCGGGCGCGTTTGGGCCTCCGATGGCAGCCAGGTTTGGAGGAGGGGGCAGCTTTGGTCTGGGAGGAATCCTCGTCCTTATGGAATTTTTGTAGCAAAAGCCCAGGACGGGACGCAGGCAAGTTGGTTTTGAAAGGAGTCACTTTACCCCAAGAAGCCAAACTCAAGAGCCGACTTGGCAGGTGTCATTTTGTAGGGCGCGTTTGGGCCTCCGATGGCAGCCAGGTTTGGAGGAGGGGGCAGCTTTGGTCTGGGAGGAATCCTCGTCCTTATGGAATTTTTGTAGCAAAAGCCCAGGACGGGACGCAGGCAAGTTGGTTTTGAAAGGAGTCACTTTTCCCCAAGAAGGCAAACTCAAGAGCCGACTTGGCAGGTGTCATTTTGTAGGGCGCGTTTGGGCCTCCGATGGCAGCCAGGTTTGGAGGAGGGGGCAGCTTTGGTCTGGGAGAAATCCTCGTCCTTATGGAATTTTTGTAGGCAAAAACCCCACATGGGCCGCAGGCAAGTTAGGCAAGTTGACTCCGAAAGGAGGCACTTTTCCCCAAGAAGCCAAACTCAAGAACCCTCAATGCAGATGTCATTTTGTGGGGCGCGTTTGGGCCTCCGATGGCAGCCAGGTTTGGAGGAGGGGGCAGCTTTGGTCTGGGAGAAATCCTCGTCCTTATGGAATTTTTGTAGTCTAAAGCCCAGCACGGGCCGCAGGCTAGTTAGGCAAGTTGGCTTTGAAAGGAGGCACTTTTCCGCAAGAAGCCAAACTCAAGAGCCCACTTGGCAGATGTCATTTTGTAGGGCGCGTTTGGGCCTCCGATGGCAGCCAGGTTTGGAGGAGGGGGCAGCTTTGGTCTGGGAGAAATCCTCGTCCTTATGGAATTTTTGTAGTCTAAAGCCCAGCACGGGCCGCAGGCAAGTTGGCTTTGAAAGGAGGCACTTCCACCCAAGAAGCCAAACTCAAGAGCCCACTTGGCAGGTGTCATTTTGTAGGGCACGTTTGGGCCTCCGATGGCAGCCAGGTTTGGAGGAGGGGGCAGCTTTGGTCTGGGAGAAATCCTCGTCCTTATGGAATTTTTGTAGGCAAAAACCCCACATGGGCCGCAGGCAAGTTGACTCCGAAAGGAGGCACTTTTCCCCAGGAAGCCAAACTCAAGAACCCTCAATGCAGGTGTCATTTGGTGGGGCACGTTTGGGCCTCCGATGGCAGCCAGGTTTGGAGGAGGGGGCAGCTTTGGTCTGGGAGAAATCCTCGTCCTTCTGGAATTTTTGTAGGCAAAAGCCCTGCATGGGCCGCAGGCAAGTTGACTCCGAAAGGAGGCACTTTTCCCCAGGAAGCCAAACTCAAGAACCCTCAATGCAGGTGTCATTTTGTGGGGTGCGTTTGGGCCTCCGATGGCAGCCAGGTTTGGAGGAGGGAGCAGCTTTGGTCTGGGAGAAATCCTCGTCCTTCTGGAATTTTTGGCGGCAAAAGCCCTGGACGGGCCGCAGTCAAGTTAGGCAATTTGGCTCCGAAATGAGGCACTTTTCCCCAAGAAGCCAAACTCAAGAGCCCACTTGGCAGATGTCATTTTGTAGGGCGCGTTTGGGCCTCTGATGGCAGCCAGGTTTGGAGGAGGGGGCAGCTTTGGTCTGGGAGAAATCCTCGTCCTTATGGAATTTTTGTAGGCAAAAGCCCAGCACAGGCCGCAGGCTAGTTAGGCAAGTTGGCTCCGAAAGGAGGCACTTTTCCCCAAGAAGCCAAACTCAAGAGCCCACTTGGCAGGTGTCATTTTGTAGGGCGCGTTTGGGCCTCCGATGGCAGCCAGGTTTGGAGGAGGGGGCAGCTTTGGTCTGGGAGAAATCCTCGTCCTTATGGAATTTTTGTAGGCAAAAGCCCTGCATGGGCCGCCGGCAAGTTGACTCCGAAAGGAGGCACTTTTCCCCAAGAAGCCAAACTCAAGAGCCCGCTTGGCAGATGTCATTTTGTAGGGCGCGTTTGGGCCTCCGATGGCAGCCAGGTTTGGCGGAGGGGGCAGCTTTGGTCTGGGAGGAATCCTCGTCCTTATGGAATTTTTGTAGCAAACGTCCGGGACGGGACGCAGGCAAGTTGGTTTTGAAAGGAGTCACTTTTACCCAAGAAGCCAAACTCAAGAGCCCACTTGGCAGATGTCATTTTGTAGGGCGCGTTTGGGCCTCCGATGGCAGCCAGGTTTGGAGGAGGGAGCAGCTTTGGTCTGGGAGAAATCCTCGTCCTTATGGAATTTTTGTACTCAAAAGCCCAGGACGGGCCGCAGGCAAGTTAGGCAAGTTGGCTCCGAAAGGAGGCACTTTTCCCCAAGAAGCCAAACTCAAGAACCCACAATGCAGATGTCATTTTGTAGGGCGCGTTTGGGCCTCCGATGGCAGCCAGGTTTGGAGGAGGGGGCAGCTTTGTTCTGGGAGAAATCCTCGTCCTTATGGAATTTTTGTAGGCAAAAGCCCTGCATGGGCCGCCGGCAAGTTGACTCCGAAAGGAGGCAATTTTCCCCAAGAAGCCAAACTCAAGAGCCCACTTGGCAGGTGTCATTTTGTGGGGCGCGTTTGGGCCTCCGATGGCAGCCAGGTTTGGAGGAGGGGGCAGCTTTGGTCTGGGAGAAATCCTCGTCCTTATGGAATTTTTGTAGGCAAAACACCTGCATGAGCCGCAGGCAAGTTGACTCCGAAAGGAGGCACTTTTCCCCAGAAAGCCAAACTCAAGAGCCCACTTGGCAGATGTCATTTTGTAGGGCGCGTTTGGGCCTCCGATGGCAGCCAGGTTTGGAGGAGGGGGCAGCTTTGGTCTGGGAGGAATCCTCGTCCTTATGGAATTTTTGTAGCAAAAGCCCAGGACGGGACGCAGGCAAGTTGGTTTTGAAAGGAGTCACTTTTACCCAAGAAGCCAAACTCAAGAGCCGACTTGGCAGGTGTCATTTTGTAGGGCGCGTTTGGGCCTCCGATGTCAGCCAGGTTTGGAGGAGGGGGCAGCTTTGGTCTGGGAGAAATCCTCGTCCTTATGGAATTTTTGTAGGCAAAAACCCCACATGGGCCGCAGGCAAATTAGGCAAGTTGGCTTTGAAAGGAGGCACTTCCACCCAAGAAGCCAAACTCAAGAGCCCACTTGGCAGGTGTCATTTTGTAGGGCACGTTTGGGCCTCCGATGGCAGCCAGGTTTGGAGGAGGGGGCAGCTTTGGTCTGGGAGAAATCCTCGTCCTTCTGGAATTTTTGTAGGCAAAAGCCCTGCATGGGCCGCAGGCAAGTTGACTCCGAAAGGAGGCACTTTTCCCCAGGAAGCCAAACTCAAGAACCCTCAATGCAGGTGTCATTTTGTGGGGCGCGTTTGGGCCTCCAATGGCAGCCAGGTTTGGAGGAGGGGGCAGCTTTGGTCTGGGAGAAATCCTCGTCCTTCTGGAATTTTTGTAGGCAAAAGCCCAGCACGGGCCGCAGGCTAGTTAGGCAAGTTGGCTCCGAAAGGAGGCACTTTTCCCCAAGAAGCCAAACTCAAGAGCCCACTTGGCAGGTGTCATTTTGTAGGGCGCGTTTGGGCCTCCGATGGCAGCCAGGTTTGGAGGAGGGGGCAGCTTTGGTCTGGGAGAAATCCTCGTCCTTATGGAATTTTTGGAGGCAAAAGCCCTGCATGGGCCGCCGGCAAGTTGACTCCGAAAGGAGGCACTTTTCCCCAAGAAGCCAAACTCAAGAGCCCGCTTGGCAGATGTCATTTTGTAGGGCGCGTTTGGGCCTCCGATGGCAGCCAGGTTTGGCGGAGGGGGCAGCTTTGGTCTGGGAGGAATCCTCGTCCTTATGGAATTTTTGTAGCAAACGTCCGGGACGGGACGCAGGCAAGTTGGTTTTGAAAGGAGTCACTTTTCCCCAAGAAGCCAAACTCAAGAGCCCACTTGGCAGATGTCATTTTGTAGGGCGCGTTTGGGCCTCCGATGGCAGCCAGGTTTGGAGGAGGGAGCAGCTTTGGTCTGGGAGAAATCCTTGTCCTTCTGGAATTTTTGTAGGCAAAAGCCCAGGACGGGCCGCAGGCAAGTTAGGCAAGTTGGCTTTGAAAGGAGGCACTTTTCCCCAAGAAGCCAAACTCAAGAGCCCACTTGGCAGGTGTCATTTTGTAGGGCGCGTTTGGGCCTCCGATGGCAGCCAGGTTTGGAGGAGGGGGCAGCTTTGGTCTGGGAGAAATCCTCGTCCTTATGGAATTTTTGTAGGCAAAAGCCCTGCATGGGCCGCCGGCAAGTTGACTCCGAAAGGAGGCACTTTTCCCCAAGAAGCCAAACTCAAGAGCCCGCTTGGCAGATGTCATTTTGTAGGGCGCGTTTGGGCCTCCGATGGCAGCCAGGTTTGGCGGAGGGGGAAGCTTTGGTCTGGGAGGAATCCTCGTCCTTATGGAATTTTTGTAGCAAACGTCCGGGACGGGACGCAGGCAAGTTGGTTTTGAAAGGAGGCACTTTTCCCCAAGAAGCCAAACTCAAGAGCCCACTTGGCAGATGTCATTTTGTAGGGCGCGTTTGGGCCTCCGATGGCAGCCAGGTTTGGAGGAGGGAGCAGCTTTGGTCTGGGAGAAATCCTCGTCCTTATGGAATTTTTGTACTCAAAAGCCCAGGACGGGCCGCAGGCAAGTTAGGCAAGTTGGCTCCGAAAGGAGGCACTTTTCCCCAAGAAGCCAAACTCAAGAACCCACAATGCAGATGTCATTTTGTAGGGCGCGTTTGGGCCTCCGATGGCAGCCAGGTTTGGAGGAGGGGGCAGCTTTGTTCTGGGAGAAATCCTCGTCCTTATGGAATTTTTGTAGGCAAAAGCCCTGCATGGGCCGCCGGCAAGTTGACTCCGAAAGGAGGCAATTTTCCCCAAGAAGCCAAACTCAAGAGCCCACTTGGCAGGTGTCATTTTATAGGGCGCGTTTGGGCCTCCGATGGCAGCCAGGTTTGGAGGAGGGGGCAGCTTTGTTCTGGGAGAAATCCTCGTCCTTATGGAATTTTTGTAGCAAAAGCCCAGGACGGGACGCAGGCAAGTTGGTTTTGAAAGGAGTCACTTTTCCCCAAGAAGCCAAACTCAAGAGCCGACTTGGCAGGTGTCATTTTGTAGGGCGCGTTTGGGCCTCCGATGTCAGCCAGGTTTGGAGGAGGGGGCAGCTTTGGTCTGGGAGAAATCCTCGTCCTTATGGAATTTTTGTAGGCAAAAACCCCATATGGGCCGCAGGCAAATTAGGCAAGTTGGCTTTGAAAGGAGGCACTTCCACCCAAGAAGCCAAACTCAAGAGCCCACTTGGCAGGTGTCATTTTGTAGGGCACGTTTGGGCCTCCGATGGCAGCCAGGTTTGGAGGAGGGGGCAGCTTTGGTCTGGGAGAAATCCTCGTCCTTCTGGAATTTTTGTAGGCAAAAGCCCTGCATGGGCCGCAGGCAAGTTGACTCCGAAAGGAGGCACTTTTCCCCAGGAAGCCAAACTCAAGAACCCTCAATGCAGGTGTCATTTTGTGGGGCGCGTTTGGGCCTCCAATGGCAGCCAGGTTTGGAGGAGGGGGCAGCTTTGGTCTGGGAGAAATCCTCGTCCTTCTGGAATTTTTGTAGGCAAAAGCCCAGCACGGGCCGCAGGCTAGTTAGGCAAGTTGGCTCCGAAAGGAGGCACTTTTCCCCAAGAAGCCAAACTCAAGAGCCCACTTGGCAGGTGTCATTTTGTAGGGCGCGTTTGGGCCTCCGATGGCAGCCAGGTTTGGAGGAGGGGGCAGCTTTGGTCTGGGAGAAATCCTCGTCCTTATGGAATTTTTGGAGGCAAAAGCCCTGCATGGGCCGCCGGCAAGTTGACTCCGAAAGGAGGCACTTTTCCCCAAGAAGCCAAACTCAAGAGCCCGCTTGGCAGATGTCATTTTGTAGGGCGCGTTTGGGCCTCCGATGGCAGCCAGGTTTGGCGGAGGGGGCAGCTTTGGTCTGGGAGGAATCCTCGTCCTTATGGAATTTTTGTAGCAAACGTCCGGGACGGGACGCAGGCAAGTTGGTTTTGAAAGGAGTCACTTTTCCCCAAGAAGCCAAACTCAAGAGCCCACTTGGCAGATGTCATTTTGTAGGGCGCGTTTGGGCCTCCGATGGCAGCCAGGTTTGGAGGAGGGAGCAGCTTTGGTCTGGGAGAAATCCTTGTCCTTCTGGAATTTTTGTAGGCAAAAGCCCAGGACGGGCCGCAGGCAAGTTAGGCAAGTTGGCTTTGAAAGGAGGCACTTTTCCCCAAGAAGCCAAACTCAAGAGCCCACTTGGCAGGTGTCATTTTGTAGGGCGCGTTTGGGCCTCCGATGGCAGCCAGGTTTGGAGGAGGGGGCAGCTTTGGTCTGGGAGAAATCCTCGTCCTTATGGAATTTTTGTAGCAAAAGCCCAGGACGGGACGCAGGCAAGTTGGTTTTGAAAGGAGTCACTTTTCCCCAAGAAGCCAAACTCAAGAGCCGACTTGGCAGGTGTCATTTTGTAGGGCGCGTTTGGGCCTCCGATGGCAGCCAGGTTTGGAGGAGGGGGCAGCTTTGGTCTGGGAGAAATCCTCGTCCTTATGGAATTTTTGTAGGCAAAAACCCCACATGGGCCGCAGGCAAGTTAGGCAAGTTGACTCCGAAAGGAGGCACTTTTCCCCAAGAAGCCAAACTCAAGAACCCTCAATGCAGATGTCATTTTGTGGGGCGCGTTTGGGCCTCCGATGGCAGCCAGGTTTGGAGGAGGGGGCAGCTTTGGTCTGGGAGAAATCCTCGTCCTTATGGAATTTTTGTAGTCTAAAGCCCAGCACGGGCCGCAGGCTAGTTAGGCAAGTTGGCTTTGAAAGGAGGCACTTTTCCGCAAGAAGCCAAACTCAAGAGCCCACTTGGCAGATGTCATTTTGTAGGGCGCGTTTGGACCTCCGATGGCAGCCAGGTTTGGAGGAGGGGGCAGCTTTGGTCTGGGAGAAATCCTCGTCCTTATGGAATTTTTGTAGGGAAAAGCCCAGGACGTGCCGCAGGCAAGTTGGCTTTGAAAGGAGGCACTTCCACCCAAGAAGCCAAACTCAAGAGCCCACTTGGCAAGTGTCATTTTGTAGGGCACGTTTGGGCCTCCGATGGCAGCCAGGTTTGGAGGAGGGGGCAGCTTTGGTCTGGGAGAAATCCTCGTCCTTCTGGAATTTTTGTAGGCAAAAGCCCAGGACGGGCTGCAGGCAAGTTAGGCATGTTGGCTTTGAAAGGAGGCACTTTTCCCCAGGAAGCCAAACTCAAGAACCCTCAATGCAGGTGTCATTTGGTGGGGCGCGTTTGGGCCTCCGATGGCAGCCAGGTTTGGAGGAGGGGGCAGCTTTGGTCTGGGAGAAATCCTCGTCCTTCTGGAATTTTTGTAGGCAAAAGCCCTGCATGGGCCGCAGGCAAGTTGACTCCGAAAGGAGGCACTTTTCCCCAGGAAGCCAAACTCAAGAACCCTCAATGCAGGTGTCATTTTGTGGGGCGCGTTTGGGCCTCCGATGGCAGCCAGGTTTGGAGGAGGGAGCAGCTTTGGTCTGGGAGAAATCCTCGTCCTTCTGGAATTTTTGGCGGCAAAAGCCCAGGACGGGCCGCAGGCAAGTTAGGCAATTTGGCTCCGAAAGGAGGCACTTTTCCCCAAGAAGCCAAACTCAAGAGCCCACTTGGCAGATGTCATTTTGTAGGGCGCGTTTGGGCCTCTGATGGCAGCCAGGTTTGGAGGAGGGGGCAGCTTTGGTCTGGGAGAAATCCTCGTCCTTATGGAATTTTTGTAGGCAAAACCCCTGCATGAGCCGCAGGCAAGTTGACTCCGAAAGGAGGCACTTTTCCCCAGAAAGCCAAACTCAAGAGCCCACTTGGCAGATGTCATTTTGTAGGGCGCGTTTGGGCCTCCGATGGCAGCCAGGTTTGGAGGAGGGGGCAGCTTTGGTCTGGGAGGAATCCTCGTCCTTATGGAATTTTTGTAGCAAAAGCCCAGGACGGGACGCAGGCAAGTTGGTTTTGAAAGGAGTCACTTTTACCCAAGAAGCCAAACTCAAGAGCCGACTTGGCAGGTGTCATTTTGTAGGGCGCGTTTGGGCCTCCGATGTCAGCCAGGTTTGGAGGAGGGGGCAGCTTTGGTCTGGGAGAAATCCTCGTCCTTATGGAATTTTTGTAGGCAAAAACCCCACATGGGCCGCAGGCAAATTAGGCAAGTTGGCTTTGAAAGGAGGCACTTCCACCCAAGAAGCCAAACTCAAGAGCCCACTTGGCAGGTGTCATTTTGTAGGGCACGTTTGGGCCTCCGATGTCAGCCAGGTTTGGAGGAGGGGGCAGCTTTGGTCTGGGAGAAATCCTCGTCCTTCTGGAATTTTTGTAGGCAAAAGCCCTGCATGGGCCGCAGGCAAGTTGACTCCGAAAGGAGGCACTTTTCCCCAGGAAGCCAAACTCAAGAACCCTCAATGCAGGTGTCATTTTGTGGGGAGCGTTTGGGCCTCCAATGGCAGCCAGGTTTGGAGGAGGGGGCAGCTTTGGTCTGGGAGAAATCCTCGTCCTTCTGGAATTTTTGTAGGCAAAAGCCCAGCACGGGCCGCAGGCTAGTTAGGCAAGTTGGCTCCGAAAGGAGGCACTTTTCCCCAAGAAGCCAAACTCAAGAGCCCACTTGGCAGATGTCATTTTGTAGGGCGCGTTTGGGCCTCCGATGGCAGCCAGGTTTGGAGGAGGGGGCAGCTTTGGTCTGGGAGAAATCCTCGTCCTTATGGAATTTTTGGAGGCAAAAGCCCTGCATGGGCCGCCGGCAAGTTGACTCCGAAAGGAGGCACTTTTCCCCAAGAAGCCAAACTCAAGAGCCCGCTTGGCAGATGTCATTTTGTAGGGCGCGTTTGGGCCTCCGATGGCAGCCAGGTTTGGCGGAGGGGGCAGCTTTGGTCTGGGAGGAATCCTCGTCCTTATGGAATTTTTGTAGCAAACGTCCGGGACGGGACGCAGGCAAGTTGGTTTTGAAAGGAGTCACTTTTCCCCAAGAAGCCAAACTCAAGAGCCGACTTGGCAGGTGTCATTTTGTAGGGCGCGTTTGGGCCTCCGATGGCAGCCAGGTTTGGAGGAGGGGGCAGCTTTGGTCTGGGAGGAATCCTCGTCCTTATGGAATTTTTGTAGCAAAAGCCCAGGACGGGACGCAGGCAAGTTGGTTTTGAAAGGAGTCACTTTTCCCCAAGAAGCCAAACTCAAGAGCCGACTTGGCAGGTGTCATTTTGTAGGGCGCGTTTGGGCCTCCGATGGCAGCCAGGTTTGGAGGAGGGGGCAGCTTTGGTCTGGGAGAAATCCTCGTCCTTATGGAATTTTTGTAGGCAAAAACCCCACATGGGCCGCAGGCAAGTTAGGCAAGTTGACTCCGAAAGGAGGCACTTTTCCCCAAGAAGCCAAACTCAAGAACCCTCAATGCAGATGTCATTTTTGGGGCGCGTTTGGGCCTCCGATGGCAGCCAGGTTTGGAGGAGGGGGCAGCTTTGGTCTGGGAGAAATCCTCGTCCTTATGGAATTTTTGTAGTCTAAAGCCCAGCACGGGCCGCAGGCTAGTTAGGCAAGTTGGCTTTGAAAGGAGGCACTTTTCCGCAAGAAGCCAAACTCAAGAGCCCACTTGGCAGATGTCATTTTGTAGGGCGCGTTTGGGCCTCCGATGGCAGCCAGGTTTGGAGGAGGGGGCAGCTTTGGTCTGGGAGAAATCCTCGTCCTTATGGAATTTTTGTAGTCTAAAGCCCAGCACGGGCCGCAGGCAAGTTGGCTTTGAAAGGAGGCACTTCCACCCAAGAAGCCAAACTCAAGAGCCCACTTGGCAGGTGTCATTTTGTAGGGCACGTTTGGGCCTCCGATGGCAGCCAGGTTTGGAGGAGGGGGCAGCTTTGGTCTGGGAGAAATCCTCGTCCTTATGGAATTTTTGGAGGCAAAAGCCCTGCATGGGCCGCAGGCAAGTTGACTCCGAAAGGAGGCACTTTTCCCCAGGAAGCCAAACTCAAGAACCCTCAATGCAGGTGTCATTTGGTGGGGCACGTTTGGGCCTCCGATGGCAGCCAGGTTTGGAGGAGGGGGCAGCTTTGGTCTGGGAGAAATCCTCGTCCTTCTGGAATTTTTGTAGGCAAAAGCCCTGCATGGGCCGCAGGCAAGTTGACTCCGAAAGGAGGCACTTTTCCCCAGGAAGCCAAACTCAAGAACCCTCAATGCAGGTGTCATTTTGTGGGGCGCGTTTGGGCCTCCGATGGCAGCCAGGTTTGGAGGAGGGAGCAGCTTTGGTCTGGGAGAAATCCTCGTCCTTCTGGAATTTTTGGCGGCAAAAGCCCTGGACGGGCCGCAGTCAAGTTAGGCAATTTGGCTCCGAAATGAGGCACTTTTCCCCAAGAAGCCAAACTCAAGAGCCCACTTGGCAGATGTCATTTTGTAGGGCGCGTTTGGGCCTCCGATGTCAGCCAGGTTTGGAGGAGGGGGCAGCTTTGGTCTGGGAGAAATCCTCGTCCTTCTGGAATTTTTGTAGGCAAAAGCCCTGCATGGGCCGCAGGCAAGTTGACTCCGAAAGGAGGCACTTTTCCCCAGGAAGCCAAACTCAAGAACCCTCAATGCAGGTGTCATTTGGTGGGGCACGTTTGGGCCTCCGATGGCAGCCAGGTTTGGAGGAGGGGGCAGCTTTGGTCTGGGAGAAATCCTCGTCCTTCTGGAATTTTTGTAGGCAAAAGCCCTGCATGGGCCGCAGGCAAGTTGACTCCGAAAGGAGGCACTTTTCCCCAGGAAGCCAAACTCAAGAACCCTCAATGCAGGTGTCATTTTGTGGGGCGCGTTTGGGCCTCCGATGGCAGCCAGGTTTGGAGGAGGGAGCAGCTTTGGTCTGGGAGAAATCCTCGTCCTTCTGGAATTTTTGGCGGCAAAAGCCCTGGACGGGCCGCAGTCAAGTTAGGCAATTTGGCTCCGAAATGAGGCACTTTTCCCCAAGAAGCCAAACTCAAGAGCCCACTTGGCAGATGTCATTTTGTAGGGCGCGTTTGGGCCTCTGATGGCAGCCAGGTTTGGAGGAGGGGGCAGCTTTGGTCTGGGAGAAATCCTCGTCCTTATGGAATTTTTGTAGGCAAAAGCCCAGCACAGGCCGCAGGCTAGTTAGGCAAGTTGGCTCCGAAAGGAGGCACTTTTCCCCAAGAAGCCAAACTCAAGAGCCCACTTGGCAGGTGTCATTTTGTAGGGCGCGTTTGGGCCTCCGATGGCAGCCAGGTTTGGAGGAGGGGGCAGCTTTGGTCTGGGAGAAATCCTCGTCCTTATGGAATTTTTGTAGGCAAAAGCCCTGCATGGGCCGCCGGCAAGTTGACTCCGAAAGGAGGCACTTTTCCCCAAGAAGCCAAACTCAAGAGCCCGCTTGGCAGATGTCATTTTGTAGGGCGCGTTTGGGCCTCCGATGGCAGCCAGGTTTGGCGGAGGGGGCAGCTTTGGTCTGGGAGAAATCCTCGTCCTTATGGAATTTTTGTAGCAAACGTCCGGGACGGGACGCAGGCAAGTTGGTTTTGAAAGGAGTCACTTTTCCCCAAGAAGCCAAACTCAAGAGCCCACTTGGCAGATGTCATTTTGTAGGGCGCGTTTGGGCCTCCGATGGCAGCCAGGTTTGGAGGAGGGAGCAGCTTTGGTCTGGGAGAAATCCTCGTCCTTATGGAATTTTTGTACTCAAAAGCCCAGGACGGGCCGCAGGCAAGTTAGGCAAGTTGGCTCCGAAAGGAGGCACTTTTCCCCAAGAAGCCAAACTCAAGAACCCACAATGCAGATGTCATTTTGTAGGGCGCGTTTGGGCCTCCGATGGCAGCCAGGTTTGGAGGAGGGGGCAGCTTTGTTCTGGGAGAAATCCTCGTCCTTATGGAATTTTTGTAGGCAAAAGCCCTGCATGGGCCGCAGGCAAGTTGACTCCGAAAGGAGGCACTTTTCCCCAGGAAGCCAAACTCAAGAACCCTCAATGCAGGTGTCATTTTGTGGGGCGCGTTTGGGCCTCCGATGGCAGCCAGGTTTGGAGGAGGGAGCAGCTTTGGTCTGGGAGAAATCCTCGTCCTTCTGGAATTTTTGGCGGCAAAAGCCCAGGACGGGCCGCAGGCAAGTTAGGCAATTTGGCTCCGAAAGGAGGCACTTTTCCCCAAGAAGCCAAACTCAAGAGCCCACTTGGCAGATGTCATTTTGTAGGGCGCGTTTGGGCCTCTGATGGCAGCCAGGTTTGGAGGAGGGGGCAGCTTTGGTCTGGGAGAAATCCTCGTCCTTATGGAATTTTTGTAGGCAAAACCCCTGCATGAGCCGCAGGCAAGTTGACTCCGAAAGGAGGCACTTTTCCCCAGAAAGCCAAACTCAAGAGCCCACTTGGCAGATGTCATTTTGTAGGGCGCGTTTGGGCCTCCGATGGCAGCCAGGTTTGGAGGAGGGGGCAGCTTTGGTCTGGGAGGAATCCTCGTCCTTATGGAATTTTTGTAGCAAAAGCCCAGGACGGGACGCAGGCAAGTTGGTTTTGAAAGGAGTCACTTTTACCCAAGAAGCCAAACTCAAGAGCCGACTTGGCAGGTGTCATTTTGTAGGGCGCGTTTGGGCCTCCGATGTCAGCCAGGTTTGGAGGAGGGGGCAGCTTTGGTCTGGGAGAAATCCTCGTCCTTATGGAATTTTTGTAGGCAAAAACCCCACATGGGCCGCAGGCAAATTAGGCAAGTTGGCTTTGAAAGGAGGCACTTCCACCCAAGAAGCCAAACTCAAGAGCCCACTTGGCAGGTGTCATTTTGTAGGGCACGTTTGGGCCTCCGATGTCAGCCAGGTTTGGAGGAGGGGGCAGCTTTGGTCTGGGAGAAATCCTCGTCCTTCTGGAATTTTTGTAGGCAAAAGCCCTGCATGGGCCGCAGGCAAGTTGACTCCGAAAGGAGGCACTTTTCCCCAGGAAGCCAAACTCAAGAACCCTCAATGCAGGTGTCATTTTGTGGGGAGCGTTTGGGCCTCCAATGGCAGCCAGGTTTGGAGGAGGGGGCAGCTTTGGTCTGGGAGAAATCCTCGTCCTTCTGGAATTTTTGTAGGCAAAAGCCCAGCACGGGCCGCAGGCTAGTTAGGCAAGTTGGCTCCGAAAGGAGGCACTTTTCCCCAAGAAGCCAAACTCAAGAGCCCACTTGGCAGATGTCATTTTGTAGGGCGCGTTTGGGCCTCCGATGGCAGCCAGGTTTGGAGGAGGGGGCAGCTTTGGTCTGGGAGAAATCCTCGTCCTTATGGAATTTTTGGAGGCAAAAGCCCTGCATGGGCCGCCGGCAAGTTGACTCCGAAAGGAGGCACTTTTCCCCAAGAAGCCAAACTCAAGAGCCCGCTTGGCAGATGTCATTTTGTAGGGCGCGTTTGGGCCTCCGATGGCAGCCAGGTTTGGCGGAGGGGGCAGCTTTGGTCTGGGAGGAATCCTCGTCCTTATGGAATTTTTGTAGCAAACGTCCGGGACGGGACGCAGGCAAGTTGGTTTTGAAAGGAGTCACTTTTCCCCAAGAAGCCAAACTCAAGAGCCGACTTGGCAGGTGTCATTTTGTAGGGCGCGTTTGGGCCTCCGATGGCAGCCAGGTTTGGAGGAGGGGGCAGCTTTGGTCTGGGAGGAATCCTCGTCCTTATGGAATTTTTGTAGCAAAAGCCCAGGACGGGACGCAGGCAAGTTGGTTTTGAAAGGAGTCACTTTTCCCCAAGAAGCCAAACTCAAGAGCCGACTTGGCAGGTGTCATTTTGTAGGGCGCGTTTGGGCCTCCGATGGCAGCCAGGTTTGGAGGAGGGGGCAGCTTTGGTCTGGGAGAAATCCTCGTCCTTATGGAATTTTTGTAGGCAAAAACCCCACATGGGCCGCAGGCAAGTTAGGCAAGTTGACTCCGAAAGGAGGCACTTTTCCCCAAGAAGCCAAACTCAAGAACCCTCAATGCAGATGTCATTTTTGGGGCGCGTTTGGGCCTCCGATGGCAGCCAGGTTTGGAGGAGGGGGCAGCTTTGGTCTGGGAGAAATCCTCGTCCTTATGGAATTTTTGTAGTCTAAAGCCCAGCACGGGCCGCAGGCTAGTTAGGCAAGTTGGCTTTGAAAGGAGGCACTTTTCCGCAAGAAGCCAAACTCAAGAGCCCACTTGGCAGATGTCATTTTGTAGGGCGCGTTTGGGCCTCCGATGGCAGCCAGGTTTGGAGGAGGGGGCAGCTTTGGTCTGGGAGAAATCCTCGTCCTTATGGAATTTTTGTAGTCTAAAGCCCAGCACGGGCCGCAGGCAAGTTGGCTTTGAAAGGAGGCACTTCCACCCAAGAAGCCAAACTCAAGAGCCCACTTGGCAGGTGTCATTTTGTAGGGCACGTTTGGGCCTCCGATGGCAGCCAGGTTTGGAGGAGGGGGCAGCTTTGGTCTGGGAGAAATCCTCGTCCTTATGGAATTTTTGGAGGCAAAAGCCCTGCATGGGCCGCAGGCAAGTTGACTCCGAAAGGAGGCACTTTTCCCCAGGAAGCCAAACTCAAGAACCCTCAATGCAGGTGTCATTTGGTGGGGCACGTTTGGGCCTCCGATGGCAGCCAGGTTTGGAGGAGGGGGCAGCTTTGGTCTGGGAGAAATCCTCGTCCTTCTGGAATTTTTGTAGGCAAAAGCCCTGCATGGGCCGCAGGCAAGTTGACTCCGAAAGGAGGCACTTTTCCCCAGGAAGCCAAACTCAAGAACCCTCAATGCAGGTGTCATTTTGTGGGGCGCGTTTGGGCCTCCGATGGCAGCCAGGTTTGGAGGAGGGAGCAGCTTTGGTCTGGGAGAAATCCTCGTCCTTATGGAATTTTTGGCGGCAAAAGCCCTGGACGGGCCGCAGTCAAGTTAGGCAATTTGGCTCCGAAATGAGGCACTTTTCCCCAAGAAGCCAAACTCAAGAGCCCACTTGGCAGATGTCATTTTGTAGGGCGCGTTTGGGCCTCCGATGTCAGCCAGGTTTGGAGGAGGGGGCAGCTTTGGTCTGGGAGAAATCCTCGTCCTTCTGGAATTTTTGTAGGCAAAAGCCCTGCATGGGCCGCAGGCAAGTTGACTCCGAAAGGAGGCACTTTTCCCCAGGAAGCCAAACTCAAGAACCCTCAATGCAGGTGTCATTTGGTGGGGCACGTTTGGGCCTCCGATGGCAGCCAGGTTTGGAGGAGGGGGCAGCTTTGGTCTGGGAGAAATCCTCGTCCTTCTGGAATTTTTGTAGGCAAAAGCCCTGCATGGGCCGCAGGCAAGTTGACTCCGAAAGGAGGCACTTTTCCCCAGGAAGCCAAACTCAAGAACCCTCAATGCAGGTGTCATTTTGTGGGGCGCGTTTGGGCCTCCGATGGCAGCCAGGTTTGGAGGAGGGAGCAGCTTTGGTCTGGGAGAAATCCTCGTCCTTCTGGAATTTTTGGCGGCAAAAGCCCTGGACGGGCCGCAGTCAAGTTAGGCAATTTGGCTCCGAAATGAGGCACTTTTCCCCAAGAAGCCAAACTCAAGAGCCCACTTGGCAGATGTCATTTTGTAGGGCGCGTTTGGGCCTCTGATGGCAGCCAGGTTTGGAGGAGGGGGCAGCTTTGGTCTGGGAGAAATCCTCGTCCTTATGGAATTTTTGTAGGCAAAAGCCCAGCACAGGCCGCAGGCTAGTTAGGCAAGTTGGCTCCGAAAGGAGGCACTTTTCCCCAAGAAGCCAAACTCAAGAGCCCACTTGGCAGGTGTCATTTTGTAGGGCGCGTTTGGGCCTCCGATGGCAGCCAGGTTTGGAGGAGGGGGCAGCTTTGGTCTGGGAGAAATCCTCGTCCTTATGGAATTTTTGTAGGCAAAAGCCCTGCATGGGCCGCCGGCAAGTTGACTCCGAAAGGAGGCACTTTTCCCCAAGAAGCCAAACTCAAGAGCCCGCTTGGCAGATGTCATTTTGTAGGGCGCGTTTGGGCCTCCGATGGCAGCCAGGTTTGGCGGAGGGGGCAGCTTTGGTCTGGGAGAAATCCTCGTCCTTATGGAATTTTTGTAGCAAACGTCCGGGACGGGACGCAGGCAAGTTGGTTTTGAAAGGAGTCACTTTTCCCCAAGAAGCCAAACTCAAGAGCCCACTTGGCAGATGTCATTTTGTAGGGCGCGTTTGGGCCTCCGATGGCAGCCAGGTTTGGAGGAGGGAGCAGCTTTGGTCTGGGAGAAATCCTCGTCCTTATGGAATTTTTGTACTCAAAAGCCCAGGACGGGCCGCAGGCAAGTTAGGCAAGTTGGCTCCGAAAGGAGGCACTTTTCCCCAAGAAGCCAAACTCAAGAACCCACTATGCAGATGTCATTTTGTAGGGCGCGTTTGGGCCTCCGATGGCAGCCAGGTTTGGAGGAGGGGGCAGCTTTGTTCTGGGAGAAATCCTCGTCCTTATGGAATTTTTGTAGGCAAAAGCCCTGCATGGGCCGCCGGCAAGTTGACTCCGAAAGGAGGCAATTTTCCCCAAGAAGCCAAACTCAAGAGCCCACTTGGCAGGTGTCATTTTGTAGGGCGCGTTTGGGCCTCCGATGGCAGCCAGGTTTGGAGGAGGGGGCAGCTTTGGTCTGGGAGAAATCCTCGTCCTTATGGAATTTTTGCAGGCAAAACCCCTGCATGAGCCGCAGGCAAGTTGACTCCGAAAGGAGGCACTTTTCCCCAGAAAGCCAAACTCAAGAGCCCACTTGGCAGATGTCATTTTGTAGGGCGCGTTTGGGCCTCCGATGGCAGCCAGGTTTGGAGGAGGGGGCAGCTTTGGTCTGGGAGGAATCCTCGTCCTTATGGAATTTTTGTAGCAAAAGCCCAGGACGGGACGCAGGCAAGTTGGTTTTGAAAGGAGTCACTTTTCCCCAAGAAGCCAAACTCAAGAGCCGACTTGGCAGGTGTCATTTTGTAGGGCGCGTTTGGGCCTCCGATGTCAGCCAGGTTTGGAGGAGGGGGCAGCTTTGGTCTGGGAGAAATCCTCGTCCTTATGGAATTTTTGTAGGCAAAAACCCCACATGGGCTGCAGGCAAATTAGGCAAGTTGGCTTTGAAAGGAGGCACTTCCACCCAAGAAGCCAAACTCAAGAGCCCACTTGGCAGGTGTCATTTTGTAGGGCACGTTTGGGCCTCCGATGGCAGCCAGGTTTGGAGGAGGGGGCAGCTTTGGTCTGGGAGAAATCCTCGTCCTTCTGGAATTTTTGTAGGCAAAAGCCCTGCATGGGCCGCAGGCAAGTTGACTCCGAAAGGAGGCACTTTTCCCCAGGAAGCCAAACTCAAGAACCCTCAATGCAGGTGTCATTTTGTGGGGCGCGTTTGGGCCTCCAATGGCAGCCAGGTTTGGAGGAGGGGGCAGCTTTGGTCTGGGAGAAATCCTCGTCCTTATGGAATTTTTGGAGGCAAAAGCCCTGCATGGGCCGCCGGCAAGTTGACTCCGAAAGGAGGCACTTTTCCCCAAGAAGCCAAACTCAAGAGCCCGCTTGGCAGATGTCATTTTGTAGGGCGCGTTTGGGCCTCCGATGGCAGCCAGGTTTGGCGGAGGGGGCAGCTTTGGTCTGGGAGGAATCCTCGTCCTTATGGAATTTTTGTAGCAAACGTCCGGGACGGGACGCAGGCAAGTTGGTTTTGAAAGGAGTCACTTTTCCCCAAGAAGCCAAACTCAAGAGCCCACTTGGCAGATGTCATTTTGTAGGGCGCGTTTGGGCCTCCGATGGCAGCCAGGTTTGGAGGAGGGAGCAGCTTTGGTCTGGGAGAAATCCTTGTCCTTCTGGAATTTTTGTAGGCAAAAGCCCAGGACGGGCCGCAGGCAAGTTAGGCAAGTTGGCTTTGAAAGGAGGCACTTTTCCCCAAGAAGCCAAACTCAAGAGCCCACTTGGCAGGTGTCATTTTGTAGGGCGCGTTTGGGCCTCCGATGGCAGCCAGGTTTGGAGGAGGGGGCAGCTTTGGTCTGGGAGAAATCCTCGTCCTTATGGAATTTTTGTAGCAAAAGCCCAGGACGGGACGCAGGCAAGTTGGTTTTGAAAGGAGTCACTTTTCCCCAAGAAGCCAAACTCAAGAGCCGACTTGGCAGGTGTCATTTTGTAGGGCGCGTTTGGGCCTCCGATGGCAGCCAGGTTTGGCGGAGGGGGCAGCTTTGGTCTGGGAGGAATCCTCGTCCTTATGGAATTTTTGTAGCAAACGTCCGGGACGGGACGCAGGCAAGTTGGTTTTGAAAGGAGTCACTTTTCCCCAAGAAGCCAAACTCAAGAGCCGACTTGGCAGGTGTCATTTTGTAGGGCGCGTTTGGGCCTCCGATGGCAGCCAGGTTTGGAGGAGGGGGCAGCTTTGGTCTGGGAGGAATCCTCGTCCTTATGGAATTTTTGTAGCAAAAGCCCAGGACGGGACGCAGGCAAGTTGGTTTTGAAAGGAGTCACTTTTCCCCAAGAAGCCAAACTCAAGAGCCGACTTGGCAGGTGTCATTTTGTAGGGCGCGTTTGGGCCTCCGATGGCAGCCAGGTTTGGAGGAGGGGGCAGCTTTGGTCTGGGAGAAATCCTCGTCCTTATGGAATTTTTGTAGGCAAAAACCCCACATGGGCCGCAGGCAAGTTAGGCAAGTTGACTCCGAAAGGAGGCACTTTTCCCCAAGAAGCCAAACTCAAGAACCCTCAATGCAGATGTCATTTTGTGGGGCGCGTTTGGGCCTCCGATGGCAGCCAGGTTTGGAGGAGGGGGCAGCTTTGGTCTGGGAGAAATCCTCGTCCTTATGGAATTTTTGTAGTCTAAAGCCCAGCACGGGCCGCAGGCTAGTTAGGCAAGTTGGCTTTGAAAGGAGGCACTTTTCCGCAAGAAGCCAAACTCAAGAGCCCACTTGGCAGATGTCATTTTGTAGGGCGCGTTTGGGCCTCCGATGGCAGCCAGGTTTGGAGGAGGGGGCAGCTTTGGTCTGGGAGAAATCCTCGTCCTTATGGAATTTTTGTAGTCTAAAGCCCAGCACGGGCCGCAGGCAAGTTGGCTTTGAAAGGAGGCACTTCCACCCAAGAAGCCAAACTCAAGAGCCCACTTGGCAGGTGTCATTTTGTAGGGCACGTTTGGGCCTCCGATGGCAGCCAGGTTTGGAGGAGGGGGCAGCTTTGGTCTGGGAGAAATCCTCGTCCTTATGGAATTTTTGGAGGCAAAAGCCCTGCATGGGCCGCAGGCAAGTTGACTCCGAAAGGAGGCACTTTTCCCCAGGAAGCCAAACTCAAGAACCCTCAATGCAGGTGTCATTTGGTGGGGCACGTTTGGGCCTCCGATGGCAGCCAGGTTTGGAGGAGGGGGCAGCTTTGGTCTGGGAGAAATCCTCGTCCTTCTGGAATTTTTGTAGGCAAAAGCCCTGCATGGGCCGCAGGCAAGTTGACTCCGAAAGGAGGCACTTTTCCCCAGGAAGCCAAACTCAAGAACCCTCAATGCAGGTGTCATTTTGTGGGGCGCGTTTGGGCCTCCGATGGCAGCCAGGTTTGGAGGAGGGAGCAGCTTTGGTCTGGGAGAAATCCTCGTCCTTCTGGAATTTTTGGCGGCAAAAGCCCTGGACGGGCCGCAGTCAAGTTAGGCAATTTGGCTCCGAAATGAGGCACTTTTCCCCAAGAAGCCAAACTCAAGAGCCCACTTGGCAGATGTCATTTTGTAGGGCGCGTTTGGGCCTCTGATGGCAGCCAGGTTTGGAGGAGGGGGCAGCTTTGGTCTGGGAGAAATCCTCGTCCTTATGGAATTTTTGTAGGCAAAAGCCCAGCACAGGCCGCAGGCTAGTTAGGCAAGTTGGCTCCGAAAGGAGGCACTTTTCCCCAAGAAGCCAAACTCAAGAGCCCACTTGGCAGGTGTCATTTTGTAGGGCGCGTTTGGGCCTCCGATGGCAGCCAGGTTTGGAGGAGGGGGCAGCTTTGGTCTGGGAGAAATCCTCGTCCTTATGGAATTTTTGTAGGCAAAAGCCCTGCATGGGCCGCCGGCAAGTTGACTCCGAAAGGAGGCACTTTTCCCCAAGAAGCCAAACTCAAGAGCCCGCTTGGCAGATGTCATTTTGTAGGGCGCGTTTGGGCCTCCGATGGCAGCCAGGTTTGGCGGAGGGGGCAGCTTTGGTCTGGGAGAAATCCTCGTCCTTATGGAATTTTTGTAGCAAACGTCCGGGACGGGACGCAGGCAAGTTGGTTTTGAAAGGAGTCACTTTTCCCCAAGAAGCCAAACTCAAGAGCCCACTTGGCAGATGTCATTTTGTAGGGCGCGTTTGGGCCTCCGATGGCAGCCAGGTTTGGAGGAGGGAGCAGCTTTGGTCTGGGAGAAATCCTCGTCCTTATGGAATTTTTGTAGTCTAAAGCCCAGCACGGGCCGCAGGCAAGTTGGCTTTGAAAGGAGGCACTTCCACCCAAGAAGCCAAACTCAAGAGCCCACTTGGCAGGTGTCATTTTGTAGGGCACGTTTGGGCCTCCGATGGCAGCCAGGTTTGGAGGAGGGGGCAGCTTTGGTCTGGGAGAAATCCTCGTCCTTATGGAATTTTTGGAGGCAAAAGCCCTGCATGGGCCGCAGGCAAGTTGACTCCGAAAGGAGGCACTTTTCCCCAGGAAGCCAAACTCAAGAACCCTCAATGCAGGTGTCATTTGGTGGGGCACGTTTGGGCCTCCGATGGCAGCCAGGTTTGGAGGAGGGGGCAGCTTTGGTCTGGGAGAAATCCTCGTCCTTCTGGAATTTTTGTAGGCAAAAGCCCTGCATGGGCCGCAGGCAAGTTGACTCCGAAAGGAGGCACTTTTCCCCAGGAAGCCAAACTCAAGAACCCTCAATGCAGGTGTCATTTTGTGGGGCGCGTTTGGGCCTCCGATGGCAGCCAGGTTTGGAGGAGGGAGCAGCTTTGGTCTGGGAGAAATCCTCGTCCTTATGGAATTTTTGGCGGCAAAAGCCCTGGACGGGCCGCAGTCAAGTTAGGCAATTTGGCTCCGAAATGAGGCACTTTTCCCCAAGAAGCCAAACTCAAGAGCCCACTTGGCAGATGTCATTTTGTAGGGCGCGTTTGGGCCTCTGATGGCAGCCAGGTTTGGAGGAGGGGGCAGCTTTGGTCTGGGAGAAATCCTCGTCCTTATGGAATTTTTGTAGGCAAAAGCCCAGCACAGGCCGCAGGCTAGTTAGGCAAGTTGGCTCCGAAAGGAGGCACTTTTCCCCAAGAAGCCAAACTCAAGAGCCCACTTGGCAGGTGTCATTTTGTAGGGCGCGTTTGGGCCTCCGATGGCAGCCAGGTTTGGAGGAGGGGGCAGCTTTGGTCTGGGAGAAATCCTCGTCCTTCTGGAATTTTTGTAGGCAAAAGCCCTGCATGGGCCGCCGGCAAGTTGACTCCGAAAGGAGTCACTTTTCCCCAAGAAGCCAAACTCAAGAGCCCGCTTGGCAGATGTCATTTTGTAGGGCGCGTTTGGGCCTCCGATGGCAGCCAGGTTTGGCGGAGGGGGCAGCTTTGGTCTGGGAGAAATCCTCGTCCTTATGGAATTTTTGTAGCAAACGTCCGGGACGGGACGCAGGCAAGTTGGTTTTGAAAGGAGTCACTTTTCCCCAAGAAGCCAAACTCAAGAGCCCACTTGGCAGATGTCATTTTGTAGGGCGCGTTTGGGCCTCCGATGGCAGCCAGGTTTGGAGGAGGGAGCAGCTTTGGTCTGGGAGGAATCCTCGTCCTTCTGGAATTTTTGTACTCAAAAGCCCAGGACGGGCCGCAGGCAAGTTAGGCAAGTTGGCTCCGAAAGGAGGCACTTTTCCCCAAGAAGCCAAACTCAAGAACCCACAATGCAGATGTCATTTTGTAGGGCGCGTTTGGGCCTCCGATGGCAGCCAGGTTTGGAGGAGGGGGCAGCTTTGTTCTGGGAGAAATCCTCGTCCTTATGGAATTTTTGTAGGCAAAAGCCCTGCATGGGCCGCCGGCAAGTTGACTCCGAAAGGAGGCAATTTTCCCCAAGAAGCCAAACTCAAGAGCCCACTTGGCAGGTGTCATTTTGTAGGGCGCGTTTGGGCCTCCGATGGCAGCCAGGTTTGGAGGAGGGGGCAGCTTTGGTCTGGGAGAAATCCTCGTCCTTATGGAATTTTTGGAGGCAAAACCCTTGCATGAGCCGCAGGCAAGTTGACTCCGAAAGGAGGCACTTTTCCCCAAGAAGCCAAACTCAAGAGCCCACTTGGCAGATGTCATTTTGTAGGGCGCGTTTGGGCCTCTGATGGCAGCCAGGTTTGGAGGAGGGGGCAGCTTTGGTCTGGGAGGAATCCTCGTCCTTATGGAATTTTTGTAGCAAAAGCCCAGGACGGGACGCAGGCAAGTTGGTTTTGAAAGGAGTCACTTTTCCCCAAGAAGCCAAACTCAAGAGCCGACTTGGCAGGTGTCATTTTGTAGGGCGCGTTTGGGCCTCCGATGTCAGCCAGGTTTGGAGGAGGGGGCAGCTTTGGTCTGGGAGAAATCCTCGTCCTTATGGAATTTTTGTAGGCAAAAACCCCACATGGGCTGCAGGCAAATTAGGCAAGTTGGCTTTGAAAGGAGGCACTTCCACCCAAGAAGCCAAACTCAAGAGCCCACTTGGCAGGTGTCATTTTGTAGGGCACGTTTGGGCCTCCGATGGCAGCCAGGTTTGGAGGAGGGGGCAGCTTTGGTCTGGGAGAAATCCTCGTCCTTCTGGAATTTTTGTAGGCAAAAGCCCTGCATGGGCCGCAGGCAAGTTGACTCCGAAAGGAGGCACTTTTCCCCAGGAAGCCAAACTCAAGAACCCTCAATGCAGATGTCATTTTGTGGGGCGCGTTTGGGCCTCCAATGGCAGCCAGGTTTGGAGGAGGGGGCAGCTTTGGTCTGGGAGAAATCCTCGTCCTTATGGAATTTTTGGAGGCAAAAGCCCTGCATGGGCCGCCGGCAAGTTGACTCCGAAAGGAGGCACTTTTCCCCAAGAAGCCAAACTCAAGAGCCCGCTTGGCAGATGTCATTTTGTAGGGCGCGTTTGGGCCTCCGATGGCAGCCAGGTTTGGCGGAGGGGGCAGCTTTGGTCTGGGAGGAATCCTCGTCCTTATGGAATTTTTGTAGCAAACGTCCGGGACGGGACGCAGGCAAGTTGGTTTTGAAAGGAGTCACTTTTCCCCAAGAAGCCAAACTCAAGAGCCCACTTGGCAGATGTCATTTTGTAGGGCGCGTTTGGGCCTCCGATGGCAGCCAGGTTTGGAGGAGGGAGCAGCTTTGGTCTGGGAGAAATCCTTGTCCTTCTGGAATTTTTGTAGGCAAAAGCCCAGGACGGGCCGCAGGCAAGTTAGGCAAGTTGGCTTTGAAAGGAGGCACTTTTCCCCAAGAAGCCAAACTCAAGAGCCCACTTGGCAGGTGTCATTTTGTAGGGCGCGTTTGGGCCTCCGATGGCAGCCAGGTTTGGAGGAGGGGGCAGCTTTGGTCTGGGAGAAATCCTCGTCCTTATGGAATTTTTGTAGCAAAAGCCCAGGACGGGACGCAGGCAAGTTGGTTTTGAAAGGAGTCACTTTTCCCCAAGAAGCCAAACTCAAGAGCCGACTTGGCAGGTGTCATTTTGTAGGGCGCGTTTGGGCCTCCGATGGCAGCCAGGTTTGGAGGAGGGGGCAGCTTTGGTCTGGGAGAAATCCTCGTCCTTATGGAATTTTTGTAGGCAAAAACCCCACATGGGCCGCAGGCAAGTTAGGCAAGTTGACTCCGAAAGGAGGCACTTTTCCCCAAGAAGCCAAACTCAAGAACCCTCAATGCAGATGTCATTTTGTGGGGCGCGTTTGGGCCTCCGATGGCAGCCAGGTTTGGAGGAGGGGGCAGCTTTGGTCTGGGAGAAATCCTCGTCCTTATGGAATTTTTGTAGTCTAAAGCCCAGCACGGGCCGCAGGCTAGTTAGGCAAGTTGGCTTTGAAAGGAGGCACTTTTCCGCAAGAAGCCAAACTCAAGAGCCCACTTGGCAGATGTCATTTTGTAGGGCGCGTTTGGACCTCCGATGGCAGCCAGGTTTGGAGGAGGGGGCAGCTTTGGTCTGGGAGAAATCCTCGTCCTTATGGAATTTTTGTACTCAAAAGCCCAGGACGGGCCGCAGGCAAGTTAGGCAAGTTGGCTCCGAAAGGAGGCACTTTTCCCCAAGAAGCCAAACTCAAGAACCCACAATGCAGATGTCATTTTGTAGGGCGCGTTTGGGCCTCCGATGGCAGCCAGGTTTGGAGGAGGGGGCAGCTTTGTTCTGGGAGAAATCCTCGTCCTTATGGAATTTTTGTAGGCAAAAGCCCTGCATGGGCCGCCGGCAAGTTGACTCCGAAAGGAGGCAATTTTCCCCAAGAAGCCAAACTCAAGAGCCCACTTGGCAGGTGTCATTTTGTAGGGCGCGTTTGGGCCTCCGATGGCAGCCAGGTTTGGAGGAGGGGGCAGCTTTGGTCTGGGAGAAATCCTCGTCCTTATGGAATTTTTGGAGGCAAAACTCCTGCATGAGCCGCAGGCAAGTTGACTCCGAAAGGAGGCACTTTTCCCCAGAAAGCCAAACTCAAGAGCCCACTTGGCAGGTGTCATTTTGTAGGGCGCGTTTGGGCCTCTGATGGCAGCCAGGTTTGGAGGAGGGGGCAGCTTTGGTCTGGGAGAAATCCTCGTCCTTATGGAATTTTTGTAGGCAAAAGCCCTGCATGGGCCGCAGGCAAGTTGACTCCGAAAGGAGGCACATTTCCCCAGAAAGCCAAACTCAAGAGCCCACTTGGCAGATGTCATTTTGTAGGGCGCGTTTGGGCCTCCGATGGAAGCCAGGTTTGGAGGAGGGGGCAGCTTTGGTCTGGGAGAAATCCTCGTCCTTATGGAATTTTTGTACTCAAAAGCCCAGGACGGGCCGCAGGCAAGTTAGGCAAGTTGGCTCCGAAAGGAGGCACTTTTCCCCAAGAAGCCAAACTCAAGAGCCCACTTGGCAAATGTCATTTTGTAGGGCGCGTTTGGGCCTCCGATGGCAGCCAGGTTTGGAGGAGGGGGCAGCTTTGGTCTGGGAGAAATCCTCGTCCTTATGGAATTTTTGTAGGCAAAAGCCCTGCATGGGCCGCCGGCAAGTTGACTCCGAAAGGAGGCAATTTTCCCCAAGAAGCCAAACTCAAGAGCCCACTTGGCAGGTGTCATTTTGTAGGGCGCGTTTGGGCCTCCGATGGCAGCCAGGTTTGGAGGAGGGGGCAGCTTTGGTCTGGGAGAAATCCTCGTCCTTATGGAATTTTTGTAGGCAAAACCCCTGCATGAGCCGCAGGCAAGTTGACTCCGAAAGGAGGCACTTTTCCCCAGAAAGCCAAACTCAAGAGCCCACTTGGCAGATGTCATTTTGTAGGGCGCGTGTGGGCCTCCGATGGCAGCCAGGTTTGGAGGAGGGGGCAGCTTTGGTCTGGGAGGAATCCTCGTCCTTATGGAATTTTTGTAGCAAAAGCCCGGGACGGGACGCAGGCAAGTTGGTTTTGAAAGGAGTCACTTTTCCCCAAGAAGCCAAACTCAAGAGCCGACTTGGCAGGTGTCATTTTGTAGGGCGCGTTTGGGCCTCCGATGGCAGCCAGGTTTGGAGGAGGGGGCAGCTTTGGTCTGGGAGAAATCCTCGTCCTTCTGGAATTTTTGTAGGCAAAAGCCCAGGACGGGCCGCAGGCAAGTTAGGCAAGTTGGCTCCGAAAGGAGGCACTTTTCCCCAAGAAGCCAAACTCAAGAACCCACAATGCAGATGTCATTTTGTAGGGCGCGTTTGGGCCTCCGATGGCATCCAGGTTTGGAGGAGGGGGCAGCTTTGTTCTGGGAGAAATCCTCGTCCTTATGGAATTTTTGTAGGCAAAAGCCCTGCATGGGCCGCCGGCAAGTTGACTCCGAAAGGAGGCAATTTTCCCCAAGAAGCCAAACTCAAGAGCCCACTTGGCAGGTGTCATTTTGTAGGGCGCGTTTGGGCCTCCGATGGCAGCCAGGTTTGGAGGAGGGGGCAGCTTTGGTCTGGGAGAAATCCTCGTCCTTATGGAATTTTTGGAGGCAAAACCCTTGCATGAGCCGCAGGCAAGTTGACTCCGAAAGGAGGCACTTTTCCCCAGAAAGCCAAACTCAAGAGCCCACTTGGCAGATGTCATTTTGTAGGGCGCGTTTGGGCCTCTGATGGCAGCCAGGTTTGGAGGAGGGGGCAGCTTTGGTCTGGGAGGAATCCTCGTCCTTATGGAATTTTTGTAGCAAAAGCCCAGGACGGGACGCAGGCAAGTTGGTTTTGAAAGGAGTCACTTTTCCCCAAGAAGCCAAACTCAAGAGCCGACTTGGCAGGTGTCATTTTGTAGGGCGCGTTTGGGCCTCCGATGGCAGCCAGGTTTGGAGGAGGGGGCAGCTTTGGTCTGGGAGAAATCCTCGTCCTTATGGAATTTTTGTAGGCAAAAACCCCACATGGGCCGCAGGCAAGTTAGGCAAGTTGACTCCGAAAGGAGGCGCTTTTCCCCAAGAAGCCAAACTCAAGAACCCTCAATGCAGATGTCATTTTGTGGGGCGCGTTTGGGCCTCCGATGGCAGCCAGGTTTGGAGGAGGGGGCAGCTTTGGTCTGGGAGAAATCCTCGTCCTTATGGAATTTTTGTAGTCTAAAGCCCAGCACGGGCCGCAGGCTAGTTAGGCAAGTTGGCTTTGAAAGGAGGCACTTTTCCGCAAGAAGCCAAACTCAAGAGCCCACTTGGCAGATGTCATTTTGTAGGGCGCGTTTGGGCCTCCGATGGCAGCCAGGTTTGGAGGAGGGGGCAGCTTTGGTCTGGGAGAAATCCTCGTCCTTATGGAATTTTTGGAGGCAAAAGCCCAGGACGTGCCGCAGGCAAGTTGGCTTTGAAAGGAGGCACTTCCACCCAAGAAGCCAAACTCAAGAGCCCACTTGGCAGGTGTCATTTTGTAGGGCACGTTTGGGCCTCCGATGGCAGCCATGTTTGGAGGAGGGGGCAGCTTTGGTCTGGGAGAAATCCTCGTCCTTCTGGAATTTTTGTAGGCAAAAGCCCTGCATGGGCCGCAGGCAAGTTGACTCCGAAAGGAGGCACTTTTCCCCAGGAAGCCAAACTCAAGAACCCTCAATGCAGGTTTCATTTGGTGGGGCGCGTTTGGGCCTCCGATGGCAGCCAGGTTTGGAGGAGGGGGCAGCTTTGGTCTGGGAGAAATCCTCGTCCTTATGGAATTTTTGGAGGCAAAAGCCCTGCATGGGCCGCCGGCAAGTTGACTCCGAAAGGAGGCACTTTTCCCCAAGAAGCCAAACTCAAGAGCCCGCTTGGCAGATGTCATTTTGTAGGGCGCGTTTGGGCCTCCGATGGCAGCCAGGTTTGGCGGAGGGGGCAGCTTTGGTCTGGGAGGAATCCTCGTCCTTATGGAATTTTTGTAGCAAACGTCCGGGACGGGACGCAGGCAAGTTGGTTTTGAAAGGAGTCACTTTTCCCCAAGAAGCCAAACTCAAGAGCCGACTTGGCAGGTGTCATTTTGTAGGGCGCGTTTGGGCCTCCGATGGCAGCCAGGTTTGGAGGAGGGGGCAGCTTTGGTCTGGGAGGAATCCTCGTCCTTATGGAATTTTTGTAGCAAAAGCCCAGGACGGGACGCAGGCAAGTTGGTTTTGAAAGGAGTCACTTTTCCCCAAGAAGCCAAACTCAAGAGCCGACTTGGCAGGTGTCATTTTGTAGGGCGCGTTTGGGCCTCCGATGTCAGCCAGGTTTGGAGGAGGGAGCAGCTTTGGTCTGGGAGAAATCCTTGTCCTTCTGGAATTTTTGTAGGCAAAAGCCCAGGACGGGCCGCAGGAAAGTTAGGCAAGTTGGCTTTGAAAGGAGGCACTTTTCCCCAAGAAGCCAAACTCAAGAGCCCACTTGGCAGGTGTCATTTTGTAGGGCGCGTTTGGGCCTCCGATGGCAGCCAGGTTTGGAGGAGGGGGCTGCTTTGGTCTGGGAGAAATCCTCGTCCTTATGGAATTTTTGTACTCAAAAGCCCAGGACGGGCCGCAGGCAAGTTAGGCAAGTTGGCTCCGAAAGGAGGCACTTTTCCCCAAGAAGCCAAACTCAAGAACCCACAATGCAGATGTCATTTTGTAGGGCGCGTTTGGGCCTCCGATGGCAGCCAGGTTTGGAGGAGGGGGCAGCTTTGTTCTGGGAGAAATCCTCGTCCTTATGGAATTTTTGTAGGCAAAAGCCCTGCATGGGCCGCCGGCAAGTTGACTCCGAAAGGAGGCAATTTTCCCCAAGAAGCCAAACTCAAGAGCCCACTTGGCAGGTGTCATTTTGTAGGGCGCGTTTGGGCCTCCGATGGCAGCCAGGTTTGGAGGAGGGGGCAGCTTTGGTCTGGGAGGAATCCTCGTCCTTATGGAATTTTTGTAGCAAAAGCCCAGGACGGGACGCAGACAAGTTGGTTTTGAAAGGAGTCACTTTTCCCCAAGGAGCCAAACTCAAGAGCCGACTTGGCAGGTGTCATTTTGTAGGGCGCGTTTGGGCCTCCGATGGCAGCCAGGTTTGGAGGAGGGGGCAGCTTTGGTCTGGGAGAAATCCTCGTCCTTATGGAATTTTTGTAGGGAAAAACCCCACATGGGCCGCAGGCAAGTTAGGCAAGTTGACTCCGAAAGGAGGCACTTTTCCCCAAGAAGCCAAACTCAAGAACCCTCAATGCAGATGTCATTTTGTGGGGCGCGTTTGGGCCTCCGATGGCAGCCAGGTTTGGAGGAGGGGGCAGCTTTGGTCTGGGAGAAATCCTCGTCCTTATGGAATTTTTGTAGTCTAAAGCCCAGCACGGGCCGCAGGCTAGTTAGGCAAGTTGGCTTTGAAAGGAGGCACTTTTCCGCAAGAAGCCAAACTCAAGAGCCCACTTGGCAGATGTCATTTTGTAGGGCGCGTTTGGGCCTCCGATGGCAGCCAGGTTTGGAGGAGGGGGCAGCTTTGGTCTGGGAGAAATCCTCGTCCTTATGGAATTTTTGGAGGCAAAAGCCCTGGACGGGCCGCAGGCAAGTTGGCTTTGAAAGGAGGCACTTCCACCCAAGAAGCCAAACTCAAGAGCCCACATGGCAGGTGTCATTTTGTAGGGCACGTTTGGGCCTCCGATGGCAGCCAGGTTTGGAGGAGGGGGCAGCTTTGGTCTGGGAGAAATCCTCGTCCTTCTGGAATTTTTGTAGGCAAAAGCCCTGCATGGGCCGCAGGCAAGTTGACTCCGAAAGGAGGCACTTTTCCCCAGGAAGCCAAACTCAAGAACCCTCAATGCAGGTGTCATTTTGTGGGGCGCGTTTGGGCCTCCGATGGCAGCCAGGTTTGGA
The DNA here is from genome assembly GCF_963662255.1 of Cinclus cinclus. Classification (NCBI taxonomy): domain Eukaryota; kingdom Metazoa; phylum Chordata; class Aves; order Passeriformes; family Cinclidae; genus Cinclus; species Cinclus cinclus. Next base: position 211,429 of record NW_026912157.1, on the reverse strand, counting down.
GGAGGGAGCAGCTTTGGTCTGGGAGAAATCCTCGTCGTTCTGGAATTTTTGGAGGCAAAAGCCCAGGACGGGCCGCAGGCAAGTTAGGCAATTTGGCTCCGAAAGGAGTCACATTTCCCCAAGAAGCCAAACTCAAGAGCCCACTTGGCAGATGTCATTTTGTAGGGCGCGTTTGGGCCTCTGATGGCAGCCAGGTTTGGAGGAGGGGGCAGCTTTGGTCTGGGAGAAATCCTCGTCCTTATGGAATTTTTGTAGGCAAAAGCCCAGCACGGGCCGCAGGCAAGTTGGCTTTGAAAGGAGGTACTTCCACCCAAGAAGCCAAACTCAAGAGCCCACTTGGCAGATGTCATTTTGTAGGGCACGTTTGGGCCTCCGATGGCAGCCAGGTTTGGAGGAGGGGGCAGCTTTGGTCTGGGAGAAATCCTCGTCCTTATGGAATTTTTGTAGGCAAAAGCCCTGCATGGGCCGCAGGCAAGTTGACTCCGAAAGGAGGCACATTTCCCCAGAAAGCCAAACTCAAGAGCCCACTTGGCAGATGTCATTTTGTAGGGCGCGTTTGGGCCTCCGATGGAAGCCAGGTTTGGAGGAGGGGGCAGCTTTGGTCTGGGAGAAATCCTCGTCCTTATGGAATTTTTGTCGGCAAAAGCCCAGGACGGGCCGCAGGCAAGTTAGGCAATTTGGCTCCGAAAAGAGGCACTTTTCCCCAAGAAGCCAAACTCAAGAGCCCACTTGGCAGATGTCATTTTGTAGGGCGCGTTTGGGCCTCCGATGGCAGCCAGGTTTGGAGGAGGGGGCAGCTTTGGTCTGGGAGGAATCCTCGTCCTTATGGAATTTTTGTAGCAAACGTCCGCGACGGGATGCAGGCAAGTTGGTTTTGAAAGGAGGCACTTTTCCCCAAGAAGCCAAACTCAAGAGCCCACTTGGCAGATGTCATTTTGTAGGGCGCATTTGGGCCTCCGATGGCAGCCAGGTTTGGAGGAGGGAGCAGCTTTGGTCTGGGAGAAATCCTTGTCCTTCTGGAATTTTTGTAGGCAAAAGCCCAGGACGGGCCGCAGGCAAGTTAGGCAAGTTGGCTTTGAAAGGAGGCACTTTTCCCCAAGAAGCCAAACTCAAGAACCCACAATGCAGATGTCATTTTGTAGGGTGCGTTTGGGCCTCCGATGGCAGCCAGGTTTGGAGGAGGGGGCAGCTTTGGTCTGGGAGAAATCCTCGTCCTTCTGGAATTTTTGTACTCAAAAGCCCAGGACGGGCCGCAGGCAAGTTAGGCAAGTTGGCTGCGAAAGGAGGCACTTTTCCCCAAGAAGCCAAACTCAAGAACCCACAATGCAGATGTCATTTTGTAGGGCGCGTTTGGACCTCCGATGGCAGCCAGGTTTGGAGGAGGGGGCAGCTTTCTTCTCGGAGAAATCCTCGTCCTTATGGAATTTTTGGAGGCAAAAGCCCAGGACGGGACGCAGGCAAGTTGGCTTTGAAAGGAGGCACTTTCCCCCAAGAAGCCAAACTCAAGAGCCCACTTGGCAGATGTCATTTTGTAGGGCACGTTTGGGCCTCCGATGGCAGCCAGGTTTGGAGGAGGGGGCAGCTTTGGTCTGGGAGAAATCCTCGTCCTTATGGAATTTTTGTAGGCAAAAGCCCTGCATGGGCCGCCGGCAAGTTGACTCCGAAAGGAGGCACTTTTCCCCAAGAAGCCAAACTCAAGAGCCCACTTGGCAGATGTCATTTTGTAGGGCGCGTTTGGGCCTCCGATGGCAGCCAGGTTTGGAGGAGGGGGCAGCTTTGGTCTGGGAGAAATCCTCGTCCTTATGGAATTTTTGTAGGCAAAAGCCCAGAATGGGCCGCAGGCTAGTTAGGCAAGTTGGCTTTGAAAGGAGGCACTTTTCCGCAAGAAGCCAAACTCAAGAGCCCACTTGGCAGATGTCATTTTGTAGGGCGCGTTTGGGCCTCCGATGGCAGCCAGGTTTGGAGGAGGGGGCAGCTTTGGTCTGGGAGAAATCCTCGTCCTTCTGGAATTTTTGGAGGCAAAAGCCCAGGACGGGCCGCAGGCAAGTTGGCTTTGAAAGGAGGCACTTTCCCCCAAGAAGCCAAACTCAAGAGCCCACTTGGCAGATGTCATTTTGTAGGGCACGTTTGGGCCTCCGATGGCAGCCAGGTTTGGAGGAGGGGGCAGCTTTGGTCTGGGAGAAATCCTCGTCCTTATGGAATTTTTGTAGGCAAAAGCCCTGCATGAGTCGCAGGCAAGTTGACTCCGAAAGGAGGCACTTTTCCGCAAGAAGCCAAACTCAAGAGCCCACTTGGCAGATGTCATTTTGTAGGGCGCGTTTGGGCCTCCGATGGCAGCCAGGTTTGGAGGAGGGGGCAGCTTTGGTCTGGGAGGAATCCTCGTCCATATGAAATTTTTGTAGCAAAAGCCCGGGACGGGACGCAGGCAAGTTGGTTTTGAATGGAGTCACTTTTCCCCAAGAAGCCAAACTCAAGAGCCCACTTCGCAGGTGTCATTTTGTAGGGCGCGTTTGGGCCTCCGATGTCAGCCAGGTTTGGAGGAGGGGGCAGCTTTGGTCTGGGAGAAATCCTCGTCCTTATGGAATTTTTGTAGGCAAAAACCCCGCATGGGCGGCAGGCAAGTTAGGCATGTTGACTCCGAAAGGAGGCACTTTTCCCCAAGAAGCCAAACTCAAGAACACTCAATGCAGATGTCATTTTGTGGGGCGCGTTTGGGCCTCCGATGGCAGCCAGGTTTGGAGGAGGGGGCAGCTTTGGTCTGGGAGAAATCCTCGTCCTTATGGAATTTTTGTAGGCAAAAGCCCAGAATGGGCTGCAGGCAAGGTAGGCAAGTTGCTTTGAAAGGAGGCACTTTTCCGCAAGAAGCCAAACTCAAGAGCCCACTTGGCAGATGTCATTTTGAAGGGCGCGTTTGGGCCTCCGATGGCAGCCAGGTTTGGAGGAGGGGGCAGCTTTGGTCTGGGAGAAATCCTCGTCCTTATGGAATTTTTGTAGGCAAAAGCCCAGGACGGGCCGCAGGCAAGTTGGCTTTGAAAGGAGGCACTTCCACCCAAGAAGCCAAACTCAAGAGCCCACATGGCAGATGTCATTTTGTAGGGCACGTTTGGGCCTCCGATGGCAGCCAGGTTTGGAGGAGGGGGCAGCTTTGGTCTGGGAGGAATCCTCGTCCTTATGGAATTTTTGTAGCAAAAGCCCGGGACGGGACACAGGCAAGTTGGTTTTGAAAGGAGTCACTTTTCCCCAAGAAGCCAAACTCAAGAGCCCACTTGGCAGGTGTCATTTTGTAGGGCACGTTTGGGCCTCCGATGGCAGCCAGGTTTGGAGGAGGGGGCAGCTTTGGTCTGGGAGAAATCCTCGTCCTTATGGAATTTTTGGAGGCAAAAGCCCAGGACAGGCCGCAGGCAAGTTAGGCAAGTTGGCTCCGAAAGGAGGCACTTTTCCCCAAGAAGCCAAACTCCAGAACCCTCAATGCAGATGTCATTTTGTGGGGCGCGTTTGGGCCTCCGATGGCAGCCAGGTTTGGAGGAGGGGGCAGCTTTGGTCTGGGAGAAATCCTCGTCCTTATGGAATTTTTGGAGGCAAAAGCCCTGCATGGGCCGCCGGCAAGTTGACTCCGAAAGGAGGCACTTTTCCCCAAGAAGCCAAACTCAAGAGCCCGCTTGGCAGATGTCATTTTGTAGGGCGCGTTTGGGCCTCCGATGGCAGCCAGGTTTGGCGGAGGGGGCAGCTTTGGTCTGGGAGGAATCCTCGTCCTTATGGAATTTTTGTAGCAAACGTCCGGGACGGGGCGCAGGCAAGTTGGTTTTGAAAGGAGTCACTTTTCCCCAAGAAGCCAAACTCAAGAGCCCACTTGGCAGATGTCATTTTGTAGGGCGCGTTTGGGCCTCCGATGGCAGCCAGGTTTGGAGGAGGGGGCAGCTTTGGTCTGGGAGAAATCCTTGTCCTTCTGGAATTTTTGTAGGCAAAAGCCCAGGACGGGCCGCAGGCAAGTTAGGCAAGTTGGCTCCGAAAGGAGGCACTTTTCCCCAAGAAGCCAAACTCCAGAACCCTCAATGCAGATGTCATTTTGTGGGGCGCGTTTGGGCCTCCGATGGCAGCCAGGTTTGGAGGAGGGGGCAGCTTTGGTCTGGGAGAAATCCTCGTCCTTATGGAATTTTTGGAGGCAAAAGCCCTGCATGGGCCGCCGGCAAGTTGACTCCGAAAGGAGGCACTTTTCCCCAAGAAGCCAAACTCAAGAGCCCGCTTGGCAGATGTCATTTTGTAGGGCGCGTTTGGGCCTCCGATGGCAGCCAGGTTTGGCGGAGGGGGCAGCTTTGGTCTGGGAGGAATCCTCGTCCTTATGGAATTTTTGTAGCAAACGTCCGGGACGGGGCGCAGGCAAGTTGGTTTTGAAAGGAGTCACTTTTCCCCAAGAAGCCAAACTCAAGAGCCCACTTGGCAGATGTCATTTTGTAGGGCACGTTTGGGCCTCCGATGGCAGCCAGGTTTGGAGGAGGGGGCAGCTTTGGTCTGGGAGAAATCCTCGTCCTTATGGAATTTTTGTAGGCAAAAGCCCTGCATGGGCCGCAGGCAAGTTGACTCCGAAAGGAGGCACATTTCCCCAGAAAGCCAAACTCAAGAGCCCACTTGGCAGATGTCATTTTGTAGGGCGCGTTTGGGCCTCCGATGGCAGCCAGGTTTGGAGGAGGGAGCAGCTTTGGTCTGGGAGAAATCCTCGTCCTTATGGAATTTTTGTACTCAAAAGCCCAGGACGGGCCGCAGGCAAGTTAGGCAAGTTGGCTCCGAAAGGAGGCACTTTTCCCCAAGAAGCCAAACTCAAGAACCCACAATGCAGATGTCATTTTGTAGGGCGCGTTTGGGCCTCCGATGGCAGCCAGGTTTGGAGGAGGGGGCAGCTTTGTTCTGGGAGAAATCCTCGTCCTTATGGAATTTTTGTAGGCAAAAGCCCTGCATGGGCCGCCGGCAAGTTGACTCCGAAAGGAGGCAATTTTCCCCAAGAAGCCAAACTCAAGAGCCCACTTGGCAGGTGTCATTTTGTAGGGCGCGTTTGGGCCTCCGATGGCAGCCAGGTTTGGAGGAGGGGGCAGCTTTGGTCTGGGAGAAATCCTCGTCCTTATGGAATTTTTGTAGGCAAAACCCCTGCATGAGCCGCAGGCAAGTTGACTCCGAAAGGAGGCACTTTTCCCCAGAAAGCCAAACTCAAGAGCCCACTTGGCAGATGTCATTTTGTAGGGCGCGTTTGGGCCTCCGATGGCAGCCAGGTTTGGAGGAGGGGGCAGCTTTGGTCTGGGAGGAATCCTCGTCCTTATGGAATTTTTGTAGCAAAAGCCCAGGACGGGACGCAGGCAAGTTGGTTTTGAAAGGAGTCACTTTTACCCAAGAAGCCAAACTCAAGAGCCGACTTGGCAGGTGTCATTTTGTAGGGCGCGTTTGGGCCTCCGATGTCAGCCAGGTTTGGAGGAGGGGGCAGCTTTGGTCTGGGAGAAATCCTCGTCCTTATGGAATTTTTGTAGGCAAAAACCCCACATGGGCCGCAGGCAAATTAGGCAAGTTGGCTTTGAAAGGAGGCACTTCCACCCAAGAAGCCAAACTCAAGAGCCCACTTGGCAGGTGTCATTTTGTAGGGCACGTTTGGGCCTCCGATGGCAGCCAGGTTTGGAGGAGGGGGCAGCTTTGGTCTGGGAGAAATCCTCGTCCTTCTGGAATTTTTGTAGGCAAAAGCCCTGCATGGGCCGCAGGCAAGTTGACTCCGAAAGGAGGCACTTTTCCCCAGGAAGCCAAACTCAAGAACCCTCAATGCAGGTGTCATTTTGTGGGGCGCGTTTGGGCCTCCAATGGCAGCCAGGTTTGGAGGAGGGGGCAGCTTTGGTCTGGGAGAAATCCTCGTCCTTCTGGAATTTTTGTAGGCAAAAGCCCAGCACGGGCCGCAGGCTAGTTAGGCAAGTTGGCTCCGAAAGGAGGCACTTTTCCCCAAGAAGCCAAACTCAAGAGCCCACTTGGCAGGTGTCATTTTGTAGGGCGCGTTTGGGCCTCCGATGGCAGCCAGGTTTGGAGGAGGGGGCAGCTTTGGTCTGGGAGAAATCCTCGTCCTTATGGAATTTTTGGAGGCAAAAGCCCTGCATGGGCCGCCGGCAAGTTGACTCCGAAAGGGGGCACTTTTCCCCAAGAAGCCAAACTCAAGAGCCCGCTTGGCAGATGTCATTTTGTAGGGCGCGTTTGGGCCTCCGATGGCAGCCAGGTTTGGCGGAGGGGGCAGCTTTGGTCTGGGAGGAATCCTCGTCCTTATGGAATTTTTGTAGCAAACGTCCGGGACGGGACGCAGGCAAGTTGGTTTTGAAAGGAGTCACTTTTCCCCAAGAAGCCAAACTCAAGAGCCGACTTGGCAGGTGTCATTTTGTAGGGCGCGTTTGGGCCTCCGATGGCAGCCAGGTTTGGAGGAGGGGGCAGCTTTGGTCTGGGAGGAATCCTCGTCCTTATGGAATTTTTGTAGCAAAAGCCCAGGACGGGACGCAGGCAAGTTGGTTTTGAAAGGAGTCACTTTTCCCCAAGAAGCCAAACTCAAGAGCCGACTTGGCAGGTGTCATTTTGTAGGGCGCGTTTGGGCCTCCGATGGCAGCCAGGTTTGGAGGAGGGGGCAGCTTTGGTCTGGGAGAAATCCTCGTCCTTATGGAGTTTTTGTAGGCAAAAACCCCACATGGGCCGCAGGCAAGTTAGGCAAGTTGACTCCGAAAGGAGGCACTTTTCCCCAAGAAGCCAAACTCAAGAACCCTCAATGCAGATGTCATTTTGTGGGGCGCGTTTGGGCCTCCGATGGCAGCCAGGTTTGGAGGAGGGGGCAGCTTTGGTCTGGGAGAAATCCTCGTCCTTATGGAATTTTTGTAGTCTAAAGCCCAGCACGGGCCGCAGGCTAGTTAGGCAAGTTGGCTTTGAAAGGAGGCACTTTTCCGCAAGAAGCCAAACTCAAGAGCCCACTTGGCAGATGTCATTTTGTAGGGCGCGTTTGGGCCTCCGATGGCAGCCAGGTTTGGAGGAGGGGGCAGCTTTGGTCTGGGAGAAATCCTCGTCCTTATGGAATTTTTGTAGTCTAAAGCCCAGCACGGGCCGCAGGCAAGTTGGCTTTGAAAGGAGGCACTTCCACCCAAGAAGCCAAACTCAAGAGCCCACTTGGCAGGTGTCATTTTGTAGGGCACGTTTGGGCCTCCGATGGCAGCCAGGTTTGGAGGAGGGGGCAGCTTTGGTCTGGGAGAAATCCTCGTCCTTATGGAATTTTTGTAGGCAAAAGCCCTGCATGGGCCGCAGGCAAGTTGACTCCGAAAGGAGGCACTTTTCCCCAGGAAGCCAAACTCAAGAACCCTCAATGCAGGTGTCATCTGGTGGGGCACGTTTGGGCCTCCGATGGCAGCCAGGTTTGGAGGAGGGGGCAGCTTTGGTCTGGGAGAAATCCTCGTCCTTCTGGAATTTTTGGCGGCAAAAGCCCTGGACGGGCCGCAGTCAAGTTAGGCAATTTGGCTCCGAAATGAGGCACTTTTCCCCAAGAAGCCAAACTCAAGAGCCCACTTGGCAGATGTCATTTTGTAGGGCGCGTTTGGGCCTCTGATGGCAGCCAGGTTTGGAGGAGGGGGCAGCTTTGGTCTGGGAGAAATCCTCGTCCTTATGGAATTTTTGTAGGCAAAAGCCCAGCACAGGCCGCAGGCTAGTTAGGCAAGTTGGCTCCGAAAGGAGGCACTTTTCCCCAAGAAGCCAAACTCAAGAGCCCACTTGGCAGGTGTCATTTTGTAGGGCGCGTTTGGGCCTCCGATGGCAGCCAGGTTTGGAGGAGGGGGCAGCTTTGGTCTGGGAGAAATCCTCGTCCTTATGGAATTTTTGTAGGCAAAAGCCCTGCATGGGCCGCCGGCAAGTTGACTCCGAAAGGAGGCACTTTTCCCCAAGAAGCCAAACTCAAGAGCCCGCTTGGCAGATGTCATTTTGTAGGGCGCGTTTGGGCCTCCGATGGCAGCCAGGTTTGGCGGAGGGGGCAGCTTTGGTCTGGGAGGAATCCTCGTCCTTATGGAATTTTTGTAGCAAACGTCCGGGACGGGACGCAGGCAAGTTGGTTTTGAAAGGAGTCACTTTTCCCCAAGAAGCCAAACTCAAGAGCCCACTTGGCAGATGTCATTTTGTAGGGCGCGTTTGGGCCTCCGATGGCAGCCAGGTTTGGAGGAGGGAGCAGCTTTGGTCTGGGAGAAATCCTCGTCCTTATGGAATTTTTGTACTCAAAAGCCCAGGACGGGCCGCAGGCAAGTTAGGCAAGTTGGCTCCGAAAGGAGGCACTTTTCCCCAAGAAGCCAAACTCAAGAACCCACAATGCAGATGTCATTTTGTAGGGCGCGTTTGGGCCTCCGATGGCAGCCAGGTTTGGAGGAGGGGGCAGCTTTGTTCTGGGAGAAATCCTCGTCCTTATGGAATTTTTGTAGGCAAAAGCCCTGCATTGGCCGCCGGCAAGTTGACTCCGAAAGGAGGCAATTTTCCCCAAGAAGCCAAACTCAAGAGCCCACTTGGCAGGTGTCATTTTGTAGGGCGCGTTTGGGCCTCCGATGGCAGCCAGGTTTGGAGGAGGGGGCAGCTTTGGTCTGGGAGAAATCCTCGTCCTTATGGAATTTTTGTAGGCAAAACCCCTGCATGAGCCGCAGGCAAGTTGACTCCGAAAGGAGGCACTTTTCCCCAGAAAGCCAAACTCAAGAGCCCACTTGGCAGATGTCATTTTGTAGGGCGCGTTTGGGCCTCCGATGGCAGCCAGGTTTGGAGGAGGGGGCAGCTTTGGTCTGGGAGGAATCCTCGTCCTTATGGAATTTTTGTAGCAAAAGCCCAGGACGGGACGCAGGCAAGTTGGTTTTGAAAGGAGTCACTTTTCCCCAAGAAGCCAAACTCAAGAGCCGACTTGGCAGGTGTCATTTTGTAGGGCGCGTTTGGGCCTCCGATGTCAGCCAGGTTTGGAGGAGGGGGCAGCTTTGGCCTGGGAGAAATCCTCGTCCTTATGGAATTTTTGTAGGCAAAAACCCCACATGGGCCGCAGGCAAATTAGGCAAGTTGGCTTTGAAAGGAGGCACTTCCACCCAAGAAGCCAAACTCAAGAGCCCACTTGGCAGGTGTCATTATGTAGGGCACGTTTGGGCCTCCGATGGCAGCCAGGTTTGGAGGAGGGGGCAGCTTTGGTCTGGGAGAAATCCTCGTCCTTCTGGAATTTTTGTAGGCAAAAGCCCTGCATGGGCCGCAGGCAAGTTGACTCCGAAAGGAGGCACTTTTCCCCAGGAAGCCAAACTCAAGAACCCTCAATGCAGGTGTCATTTTGTGGGGCGCGTTTGGGCCTCCAATGGCAGCCAGGTTTGGAGGAGGGGGCAGCTTTGGTCTGGGAGAAATCCTCGTCCTTCTGGAATTTTTGTAGGCAAAAGCCCAGCACGGGCCGCAGGCTAGTTAGGCAAGTTGGCTCCGAAAGGAGGCACTTTTCCCCAAGAAGCCAAACTCAAGAGCCGACTTGGCAGGTGTCATTTTGTAGGGCGCGTTTGGGCCTCCGATGGCAGCCAGGTTTGGCGGAGGGGGCAGCTTTGGTCTGGGAGGAATCCTCGTCCTTATGGAATTTTTGTAGCAAACGTCCGGGACGGGACGCAGGCAAGTTGGTTTTGAAAGGAGTCACTTTTCCCCAAGAAGCCAAACTCAAGAGCCCACTTGGCAGATGTCATTTTGTAGGGCGCGTTTGGGCCTCCGATGGCAGCCAGGTTTGGAGGAGGGAGCAGCTTTGGTCTGGGAGAAATCCTTGTCCTTCTGGAAATTTTGTAGGCAAAAGCCCAGGACGGGCCGCAGGCAAGTTAGGCAAGTTGGCTTTGAAAGGAGGCACTTTTCCCCAAGAAGCCAAACTCAAGAGCCCACTTGGCAGGTGTCATTTTGTAGGGCGCGTTTGGGCCTCCGATGGCAGCCAGGTTTGGAGGAGGGGGCAGCTTTGGTCTGGGAGAAATCCTCGTCCTTATGGAATTTTTGTAGGCAAAAGCCCTGCATGGGCCGCCGGCAAGTTGACTCCGAAAGGAGGCACTTTTCCCCAAGAAGCCAAACTCAAGAGCCCGCTTGGCAGATGTCATTTTGTAGGGCGCGTTTGGGCCTCCGACGGCAGCCAGGTTTGGCGGAGGGGGCAGCTTTGGTCTGGGAGGAATCCTCGTCCTTATGGAATTTTTGTAGCAAACGTCCGGGACGGGACGCAGGCAAGTTGGTTTTGAAAGGAGTCACTTTTCCCCAAGAAGCCAAACTCAAGAGCCCACTTGGCAGATGTCATTTTGTAGGGCGCGTTTGGGCCTCCGATGGCAGCCAGGTTTGGAGGAGGGAGCAGCTTTGGTCTGGGAGAAATCCTCGTCCTTATGGAATTTTTGTACTCAAAAGCCCAGGACGGGCCGCAGGCAAGTTAGGCAAGTTGGCTCCGAAAGGAGGCACTTTTCCCCAAGAAGCCAAACTCAAGAACCCACAATGCAGATGTCATTTTGTAGGGCGCGTTTGGGCCTCCGATGGCAGCCAGGTTTGGAGGAGGGGGCAGCTTTGTTCTGGGAGAAATCCTCGTCCTTATGGAATTTTTGTAGGCAAAAGCCCTGCATGGGCCGCCGGCAAGTTGACTCCGAAAGGAGGCAATTTTCCCCAAGAAGCCAAACTCAAGAGCCCACTTGGCAGGTGTCATTTTGTAGGGCGCGTTTGGGCCTCCGATGGCAGCCAGGTTTGGAGGAGGGGGCAGCTTTGTTCTGGGAGAAATCCTCGTCCTTATGGAATTTTTGTAGCAAAAGCCCAGGACGGGACGCAGGCAAGTTGGTTTTGAAAGGAGTCACTTTTCCCCAAGAAGCCAAACTCAAGAGCCGACTTGGCAGGTGTCATTTTGTAGGGCGCGTTTGGGCCTCCGATGTCAGCCAGGTTTGGAGGAGGGGGCAGCTTTGGCCTGGGAGAAATCCTCGTCCTTATGGAATTTTTGTAGGCAAAAACCCCACATGGGCCGCAGGCAAATTAGGCAAGTTGGCTTTGAAAGGAGGCACTTCCACCCAAGAAGCCAAACTCAAGAGCCCACTTGGCAGGTGTCATTTTGTAGGGCACGTTTGGGCCTCCGATGGCAGCCAGGTTTGGAGGAGGGGGCAGCTTTGGTCTGGGAGAAATCCTCGTCCTTCTGGAATTTTTGTAGGCAAAAGCCCAGCACGGGCCGCAGGCTAGTTAGGCAAGTTGGCTCCGAAAGGAGGCACTTTTCCCCAAGAAGCCAAACTCAAGAGCCCACTTGGCAGGTGTCATTTTGTAGGGCGCGTTTGGGCCTCCGATGGCAGCCAGGTTTGGAGGAGGGGGCAGCTTTGGTCTGGGAGAAATCCTCGTCCTTATGGAATTTTTGGAGGCAAAAGCCCTGCATGGGCCGCCGGCAAGTTGACTCCGAAAGGAGGCACTTTTCCCCAAGAAGCCAAACTCAAGAGCCCGCTTGGCAGATGTCATTTTGTAGGGCGCGTTTGGGCCTCCGATGGCAGCCAGGTTTGGCGGAGGGGGCAGCTTTGGTCTGGGAGAAATCCTCGTCCTTATGGAATTTTTGTAGCAAACGTCCGGGACGGGACGCAGGCAAGTTGGTTTTGAAAGGAGTCACTTTTCCCCAAGAAGCCAAACTCAAGAGCCCACTTGGCAGATGTCATTTTGTAGGGCGCGTTTGGGCCTCCGATGGCAGCCAGGTTTGGAGGAGGGGGCAGCTTTGGTCTGGGAGAAATCCTCGTCCTTATGGAATTTTTGCACTCAAAAGCCCAGGACGGGCCGCAGGCAAGTTAGGCAAGTTGGCTCCGAAAGGAGGCACTTTTCCCCAAGAAGCCAAACTCAAGAACCCACAATGCAGATGTCATTTTGTAGGGCGCGTTTGGGCCTCCGATGGCAGCCAGGTTTGGAGGAGGGGGCAGCTTTGTTCTGGGAGAAATCCTCGTCCTTATGGAATTTTTGTAGGCAAAAGCCCGGGACGGGACACAGGCAAGTTGGTTTTGAAAGGAGTCACTTTTCCCCAAGAAGCCAAACTCAAGAGCCCACTTGGCAGGTGTCATTTTGTAGGGCGCGTTTGGGCCTCCGATGGCAGCCAGGTTTGGAGGAGGGGGCAGCTTTGGTCTGGGAGAAATCCTCGTCCTTACGGAATTTTTGTAGGCAAAACCCCTGCATGAGCCGCAGGCAAGTTGACTCCGAAAGGAGGCACTTTTCCCCAGAAAGCCAAACTCAAGAGCCCACTTGGCAGATGTCATTTTGTAGGGCGCGTTTGGGCCTCCGATGGCAGCCAGGTTTGGAGGAGGGGGCAGCTTTGGTCTGGGAGAAATCCTCGTCCTTATGGAATTTTTGTAGCAAAAGCCCAGGACGGGACGCAGGCAAGTTGGTTTTGAAAGGAGTCACTTTTCCCCAAGAAGCTAAACTCAAGAGCCCACTTGGCAGGTGTCATTTTGTAGGGCGCGTTTGGGCCTCCGATGTCAGCCAGGTTTGGAGGAGGGGGCAGCTTTGGTCTGGGAGAAATCCTCGTCCTTATGGAATTTTTGTAGGCAAAAACCCCACATGGGCCGCAGGCAAGTTAGGCAAGTTGGCTTTGAAAGGAGGCACTTCCACCCAAGAAGCCAAACTCAAGAGCCCACTTGGCAGGTGTCATTTTGTAGGGCACGTTTGGGCCTCCGATGGCAGCCAGGTTTGGAGGAGGGGGCAGCTTTGGTCTGGGAGAAATCCTCGTCCTTCTGGAATTTTTGTAGGCAAAAGCCCTGCATGGGCCGCAGGCAAGTTGACTCCGAAAGGAGGCACTTTTCCCCAGGAAGCCAAACTCAAGAACCCGCTTGGCAGATGTCATTTTGTGGGGCGCGTTTGGGCCTCCGATGGCAGCCAGGTTTGGAGGAGGGGGCAGCTTTGGTCTGGGAGAAATCCTCGTCCTTCTGGAATTTTTGGAGGCAAAAGCCCAGGACGGGCCGCAGGCAAGTTAGGCAATTTGGCTCCGAAAGGAGGCACTTTTCCCCAAGAAGCCAAACTCAAGAGCCCACTTGGCAGATGTCATTTTGTAGGGCGCGTTTGGGCCTCTGATGGCAGCCAGGTTTGGAGGAGGGGGCAGCTTTGGTCTGGGAGAAATCCTCGTCCTTATGGAATTTTTGTAGGCAAAAGCCCTGCACGGGCCGCAGGCTAGTTAGGCAAGTTGGCTCCGAAAGGAGGCACTTTTCCCCAAGAAGCCAAACTCAAGAGCCCACTTGGCAGGTGTCATTTTGTAGGGCGCGTTTCGGCCTCCGATGGCAGCCAGGTTTGGAGGAGGGGGCAGCTTTGGTCTGGGAGAAATCCTCGTCCTTCTGGAATTTTTGGAGGCAAAAGCCCTGCATGGGCCGCCGGCAAGTTGACTCCGAAAGGAGGCACTTTTCCCCAAGAAGCCAAACTCAAGAGCCCGCTTGGCAGATGTCATTTTGTAGGGCGCGTTTGGGCCTCCGATGGCAGCCAGGTTTGGCGGAGGGGGCAGCTTTGGTCTGGGAGGAATCCTCGTCCTTATGGAATTTTTGTAGCAAACGTCCGGGACGGGACGCAGGCAAGTTGGTTTTGAAAGGAGTCACTTTTCCCCAAGAAGCCAAACTCAAGAGCCCACTTGGCAGATGTCATTTTGTAGGGCGCGTTTGGGCCTCCGATGGCAGCCAGGTTTGGAGGAGGGAGCAGCTTTGGTCTGGGAGAAATCCTTGTCCTTCTGGAATTTTTGTAGGCAAAAGCCCAGGACGGGCCGCAGGCAAGTTAGGCAAGTTGGCTTTGAAAGGAGTCACTTTTCCCCAAGAAGCCAAACTCAAGAGCCCACTTGGCAGATGTCATTTTGTAGGGCGCGTTTGGGCCTCCGATGGCAGCCAGGTTTGGAGGAGGGGGCAGCTTTGTTCTGGGAGAAATCCTCGTCCTTATGGAATTTTTGTAGGCAAAAGCCCTGCATGGGCCGCCGGCAAGTTGACTCCGAAAGGAGGCAATTTTCCCCAAGAAGCCAAACTCAAGAGCCCACTTGGCAGGTGTCATTTTGTAGGGCGCGTTTGGGCCTCCGATGGCAGCCAGGTTTGGAGGAGGGGGCAGCTTTGGTCTGGGAGAAATCCTAGTCCTTATGGAATTTTTGGAGGCAAAACCCCTGCATGAGCCGCAGGCAAGTTGACTCCTAAAGGAGGCACTTTTCCCCAGAAAGCCAAACTCAAGAGCCCACTTGGCAGATGTCATTTTGTCGGGCGCGTTTGGGCCTCCGATGGCAGCCAGGTTTGGAGGAGGGGGCAGCTTTGGTCTGGGAGGAATCCTCGTCCTTATGGAATTTTTGTAGCAAAAGCCCAGGACGGGACGCAGGCAAGTTGGTTTTGAAAGGAGTCACTTTACCCCAAGAAGCCAAACTCAAGAGCCGACTTGGCAGGTGTCATTTTGTAGGGCACGTTTGGGCCTCCGATGGCAGCCAGGTTTGGAGGAGGGGGCAGCTTTGGTCTGGGAGGAATCCTCGTCCTTATGGAATTTTTGTAGCAAAAGCCCAGGACGGGACGCAGGCAAGTTGGTTTTGAAAGGAGTCACTTTTCCCCAAGAAGGCAAACTCAAGAGCCGACTTGGCAGGTGTCATTTTGTAGGGCGCGTTTGGGCCTCCGATGGCAGCCAGGTTTGGAGGAGGGGGCAGCTTTGGTCTGGGAGAAATCCTCGTCCTTATGGAATTTTTGTAGGCAAAAACCCCACATGGGCCGCAGGCAAGTTAGGCAAGTTGACTCCGAAAGGAGGCACTTTTCCCCAAGAAGCCAAACTCAAGAACCCTCAATGCAGATGTCATTTTGTGGGGCGCGTTTGGGCCTCCGATGGCAGCCAGGTTTGGAGGAGGGGGCAGCTTTGGTCTGGGAGAAATCCTCGTCCTTATGGAATTTTTGTAGTCTAAAGCCCAGCACGGGCCGCAGGCTAGTTAGGCAAGTTGGCTTTGAAAGGAGGCACTTTTCCGCAAGAAGCCAAACTCAAGAGCCCACTTGGCAGATGTCATTTTGTAGGGCGCGTTTGGGCCTCCGATGGCAGCCAGGTTTGGAGGAGGGGGCAGCTTTGGTCTGGGAGAAATCCTCGTCCTTATGGAATTTTTGTAGTCTAAAGCCCAGCACGGGCCGCAGGCAAGTTGGCTTTGAAAGGAGGCACTTCCACCCAAGAAGCCAAACTCAAGAGCCCACTTGGCATGTGTCATTTTGTAGGGCACGTTTGGGCCTCCGATGGCAGCCAGGTTTGGAGGAGGGGGCAGCTTTGGTCTGGGAGAAATCCTCGTCCTTATGGAATTTTTGTAGGCAAAAACCCCACATGGGCCGCAGGCAAGTTGACTCCGAAAGGAGGCACTTTTCCCCAGGAAGCCAAACTCAAGAACCCTCAATGCAGGTGTCATTTGGTGGGGCACGTTTGGGCCTCCGATGGCAGCCAGGTTTGGAGGAGGGGGCAGCTTTGGTCTGGGAGAAATCCTCGTCCTTCTGGAATTTTTGTAGGCAAAAGCCCTGCATGGGCCGCAGGCAAGTTGACTCCGAAAGGAGGCACTTTTCCCCAGGAAGCCAAACTCAAGAACCCTCAATGCAGGTGTCATTTTGTGGGGTGCGTTTGGGCCTCCGATGGCAGCCAGGTTTGGAGGAGGGAGCAGCTTTGGTCTGGGAGAAATCCTCGTCCTTCTGGAATTTTTGGCGGCAAAAGCCCTGGACGGGCCGCAGTCAAGTTAGGCAATTTGGCTCCGAAATGAGGCACTTTTCCCCAAGAAGCCAAACTCAAGAGCCCACTTGGCAGATGTCATTTTGTAGGGCGCGTTTGGGCCTCTGATGGCAGCCAGGTTTGGAGGAGGGGGCAGCTTTGGTCTGGGAGAAATCCTCGTCCTTATGGAATTTTTGTAGGCAAAAGCCCAGCACAGGCCGCAGGCTAGTTAGGCAAGTTGGCTCCGAAAGGAGGCACTTTTCCCCAAGAAGCCAAACTCAAGAGCCCACTTGGCAGGTGTCATTTTGTAGGGCGCGTTTGGGCCTCCGATGGCAGCCAGGTTTGGAGGAGGGGGCAGCTTTGGTCTGGGAGAAATCCTCGTCCTTATGGAATTTTTGTAGGCAAAAGCCCTGCATGGGCCGCCGGCAAGTTGACTCCGAAAGGAGGCACTTTTCCCCAAGAAGCCAAACTCAAGAGCCCGCTTGGCAGATGTCATTTTGTAGGGCGCGTTTGGGCCTCCGATGGCAGCCAGGTTTGGCGGAGGGGGCAGCTTTGGTCTGGGAGGAATCCTCGTCCTTATGGAATTTTTGTAGCAAACGTCCGGGACGGGACGCAGGCAAGTTGGTTTTGAAAGGAGTCACTTTTACCCAAGAAGCCAAACTCAAGAGCCCACTTGGCAGATGTCATTTTGTAGGGCGCGTTTGGGCCTCCGATGGCAGCCAGGTTTGGAGGAGGGAGCAGCTTTGGTCTGGGAGAAATCCTCGTCCTTATGGAATTTTTGTACTCAAAAGCCCAGGACGGGCCGCAGGCAAGTTAGGCAAGTTGGCTCCGAAAGGAGGCACTTTTCCCCAAGAAGCCAAACTCAAGAACCCACAATGCAGATGTCATTTTGTAGGGCGCGTTTGGGCCTCCGATGGCAGCCAGGTTTGGAGGAGGGGGCAGCTTTGTTCTGGGAGAAATCCTCGTCCTTATGGAATTTTTGTAGGCAAAAGCCCTGCATGGGCCGCCGGCAAGTTGACTCCGAAAGGAGGCAATTTTCCCCAAGAAGCCAAACTCAAGAGCCCACTTGGCAGGTGTCATTTTGTGGGGCGCGTTTGGGCCTCCGATGGCAGCCAGGTTTGGAGGAGGGGGCAGCTTTGGTCTGGGAGAAATCCTCGTCCTTATGGAATTTTTGTAGGCAAAACCCCTGCATGAGCCGCAGGCAAGTTGACTCCGAAAGGAGGCACTTTTCCCCAGAAAGCCAAACTCAAGAGCCCACTTGGCAGATGTCATTTTGTAGGGCGCGTTTGGGCCTCCGATGGCAGCCAGGTTTGGAGGAGGGGGCAGCTTTGGTCTGGGAGGAATCCTCGTCCTTATGGAATTTTTGTAGCAAAAGCCCAGGACGGGACGCAGGCAAGTTGGTTTTGAAAGGAGTCACTTTTACCCAAGAAGCCAAACTCAAGAGCCGACTTGGCAGGTGTCATTTTGTAGGGCGCGTTTGGGCCTCCGATGTCAGCCAGGTTTGGAGGAGGGGGCAGCTTTGGTCTGGGAGAAATCCTCGTCCTTATGGAATTTTTGTAGGCAAAAACCCCACATGGGCCGCAGGCAAATTAGGCAAGTTGGCTTTGAAAGGAGGCACTTCCACCCAAGAAGCCAAACTCAAGAGCCCACTTGGCAGGTGTCATTTTGTAGGGCACGTTTGGGCCTCCGATGGCAGCCAGGTTTGGAGGAGGGGGCAGCTTTGGTCTGGGAGAAATCCTCGTCCTTCTGGAATTTTTGTAGGCAAAAGCCCTGCATGGGCCGCAGGCAAGTTGACTCCGAAAGGAGGCACTTTTCCCCAGGAAGCCAAACTCAAGAACCCTCAATGCAGGTGTCATTTTGTGGGGCGCGTTTGGGCCTCCAATGGCAGCCAGGTTTGGAGGAGGGGGCAGCTTTGGTCTGGGAGAAATCCTCGTCCTTCTGGAATTTTTGTAGGCAAAAGCCCAGCACGGGCCGCAGGCTAGTTAGGCAAGTTGGCTCCGAAAGGAGGCACTTTTCCCCAAGAAGCCAAACTCAAGAGCCCACTTGGCAGGTGTCATTTTGTAGGGCGCGTTTGGGCCTCCGATGGCAGCCAGGTTTGGAGGAGGGGGCAGCTTTGGTCTGGGAGAAATCCTCGTCCTTATGGAATTTTTGTAGGCAAAAGCCCTGCATGGGCCGCCGGCAAGTTGACTCCGAAAGGAGGCACTTTTCCCCAAGAAGCCAAACTCAAGAGCCCGCTTGGCAGATGTCATTTTGTAGGGCGCGTTTGGGCCTCCGATGGCAGCCAGGTTTGGCGGAGGGGGCAGCTTTGGTCTGGGAGGAATCCTCGTCCTTATGGAATTTTTGTAGCAAACGTCCGGGACGGGACGCAGGCAAGTTGGTTTTGAAAGGAGTCACTTTTCCCCAAGAAGCCAAACTCAAGAGCCCACTTGGCAGATGTCATTTTGTAGGGCGCGTTTGGGCCTCCGATGGCAGCCAGGTTTGGAGGAGGGAGCAGCTTTGGTCTGGGAGAAATCCTTGTCCTTCTGGAATTTTTGTAGGCAAAAGCCCAGGACGGGCCGCAGGCAAGTTAGGCAAGTTGGCTTTGAAAGGAGGCACTTTTCCCCAAGAAGCCAAACTCAAGAGCCCACTTGGCAGGTGTCATTTTGTAGGGCGCGTTTGGGCCTCCGATGGCAGCCAGGTTTGGAGGAGGGGGCAGCTTTGGTCTGGGAGAAATCCTCGTCCTTATGGAATTTTTGTAGGCAAAAGCCCTGCATGGGCCGCCGGCAAGTTGACTCCGAAAGGAGGCACTTTTCCCCAAGAAGCCAAACTCAAGAGCCCGCTTGGCAGATGTCATTTTGTAGGGCGCGTTTGGGCCTCCGATGGCAGCCAGGTTTGGCGGAGGGGGAAGCTTTGGTCTGGGAGGAATCCTCGTCCTTATGGAATTTTTGTAGCAAACGTCCGGGACGGGACGCAGGCAAGTTGGTTTTGAAAGGAGGCACTTTTCCCCAAGAAGCCAAACTCAAGAGCCCACTTGGCAGATGTCATTTTGTAGGGCGCGTTTGGGCCTCCGATGGCAGCCAGGTTTGGAGGAGGGAGCAGCTTTGGTCTGGGAGAAATCCTCGTCCTTATGGAATTTTTGTACTCAAAAGCCCAGGACGGGCCGCAGGCAAGTTAGGCAAGTTGGCTCCGAAAGGAGGCACTTTTCCCCAAGAAGCCAAACTCAAGAACCCACAATGCAGATGTCATTTTGTAGGGCGCGTTTGGGCCTCCGATGGCAGCCAGGTTTGGAGGAGGGGGCAGCTTTGTTCTGGGAGAAATCCTCGTCCTTATGGAATTTTTGTAGGCAAAAGCCCTGCATGGGCCGCCGGCAAGTTGACTCCGAAAGGAGGCAATTTTCCCCAAGAAGCCAAACTCAAGAGCCCACTTGGCAGGTGTCATTTTATAGGGCGCGTTTGGGCCTCCGATGGCAGCCAGGTTTGGAGGAGGGGGCAGCTTTGTTCTGGGAGAAATCCTCGTCCTTATGGAATTTTTGTAGCAAAAGCCCAGGACGGGACGCAGGCAAGTTGGTTTTGAAAGGAGTCACTTTTCCCCAAGAAGCCAAACTCAAGAGCCGACTTGGCAGGTGTCATTTTGTAGGGCGCGTTTGGGCCTCCGATGTCAGCCAGGTTTGGAGGAGGGGGCAGCTTTGGTCTGGGAGAAATCCTCGTCCTTATGGAATTTTTGTAGGCAAAAACCCCACATGGGCCGCAGGCAAATTAGGCAAGTTGGCTTTGAAAGGAGGCACTTCCACCCAAGAAGCCAAACTCAAGAGCCCACTTGGCAGGTGTCATTTTGTAGGGCACGTTTGGGCCTCCGATGGCAGCCAGGTTTGGAGGAGGGGGCAGCTTTGGTCTGGGAGAAATCCTCGTCCTTCTGGAATTTTTGTAGGCAAAAGCCCTGCATGGGCCGCAGGCAAGTTGACTCCGAAAGGAGGCACTTTTCCCCAGGAAGCCAAACTCAAGAACCCTCAATGCAGGTGTCATTTTGTGGGGCGCGTTTGGGCCTCCAATGGCAGCCAGGTTTGGAGGAGGGGGCAGCTTTGGTCTGGGAGAAATCCTCGTCCTTCTGGAATTTTTGTAGGCAAAAGCCCAGCACGGGCCGCAGGCTAGTTAGGCAAGTTGGCTCCGAAAGGAGGCACTTTTCCCCAAGAAGCCAAACTCAAGAGCCCACTTGGCAGGTGTCATTTTGTAGGGCGCGTTTGGGCCTCCGATGGCAGCCAGGTTTGGAGGAGGGGGCAGCTTTGGTCTGGGAGAAATCCTCGTCCTTATGGAATTTTTGGAGGCAAAAGCCCTGCATGGGCCGCCGGCAAGTTGACTCCGAAAGGAGGCACTTTTCCCCAAGAAGCCAAACTCAAGAGCCCGCTTGGCAGATGTCATTTTGTAGGGCGCGTTTGGGCCTCCGATGGCAGCCAGGTTTGGCGGAGGGGGCAGCTTTGGTCTGGGAGGAATCCTCGTCCTTATGGAATTTTTGTAGCAAACGTCCGGGACGGGACGCAGGCAAGTTGGTTTTGAAAGGAGTCACTTTTCCCCAAGAAGCCAAACTCAAGAGCCCACTTGGCAGATGTCATTTTGTAGGGCGCGTTTGGGCCTCCGATGGCAGCCAGGTTTGGAGGAGGGGGCAGCTTTGGTCTGGGAGAAATCCTCGTCCTTATGGAATTTTTGTAGGCAAAAACCCCACATGGGCCGCAGGCAAGTTAGGCAAGTTGACTCCGAAAGGAGGCACTTTTCCCCAAGAAGCCAAACTCAAGAACCCTCAATGCAGATGTCATTTTGTGGGGCGCGTTTGGGCCTCCGATGGCAGCCAGGTTTGGAGGAGGGGGCAGCTTTGGTCTGGGAGAAATCCTCGTCCTTATGGAATTTTTGTAGTCTAAAGCCCAGCACGGGCCGCAGGCTAGTTAGGCAAGTTGGCTTTGAAAGGAGGCACTTTTCCGCAAGAAGCCAAACTCAAGAGCCCACTTGGCAGATGTCATTTTGTAGGGCGCGTTTGGACCTCCGATGGCAGCCAGGTTTGGAGGAGGGGGCAGCTTTGGTCTGGGAGAAATCCTCGTCCTTATGGAATTTTTGTAGGGAAAAGCCCAGGACGTGCCGCAGGCAAGTTGGCTTTGAAAGGAGGCACTTCCACCCAAGAAGCCAAACTCAAGAGCCCACTTGGCAAGTGTCATTTTGTAGGGCACGTTTGGGCCTCCGATGGCAGCCAGGTTTGGAGGAGGGGGCAGCTTTGGTCTGGGAGAAATCCTCGTCCTTCTGGAATTTTTGTAGGCAAAAGCCCAGGACGGGCTGCAGGCAAGTTAGGCATGTTGGCTTTGAAAGGAGGCACTTTTCCCCAGGAAGCCAAACTCAAGAACCCTCAATGCAGGTGTCATTTGGTGGGGCGCGTTTGGGCCTCCGATGGCAGCCAGGTTTGGAGGAGGGGGCAGCTTTGGTCTGGGAGAAATCCTCGTCCTTCTGGAATTTTTGTAGGCAAAAGCCCTGCATGGGCCGCAGGCAAGTTGACTCCGAAAGGAGGCACTTTTCCCCAGGAAGCCAAACTCAAGAACCCTCAATGCAGGTGTCATTTTGTGGGGCGCGTTTGGGCCTCCGATGGCAGCCAGGTTTGGAGGAGGGAGCAGCTTTGGTCTGGGAGAAATCCTCGTCCTTCTGGAATTTTTGGCGGCAAAAGCCCAGGACGGGCCGCAGGCAAGTTAGGCAATTTGGCTCCGAAAGGAGGCACTTTTCCCCAAGAAGCCAAACTCAAGAGCCCACTTGGCAGATGTCATTTTGTAGGGCGCGTTTGGGCCTCTGATGGCAGCCAGGTTTGGAGGAGGGGGCAGCTTTGGTCTGGGAGAAATCCTCGTCCTTATGGAATTTTTGTAGGCAAAACCCCTGCATGAGCCGCAGGCAAGTTGACTCCGAAAGGAGGCACTTTTCCCCAGAAAGCCAAACTCAAGAGCCCACTTGGCAGATGTCATTTTGTAGGGCGCGTTTGGGCCTCCGATGGCAGCCAGGTTTGGAGGAGGGGGCAGCTTTGGTCTGGGAGGAATCCTCGTCCTTATGGAATTTTTGTAGCAAAAGCCCAGGACGGGACGCAGGCAAGTTGGTTTTGAAAGGAGTCACTTTTACCCAAGAAGCCAAACTCAAGAGCCGACTTGGCAGGTGTCATTTTGTAGGGCGCGTTTGGGCCTCCGATGTCAGCCAGGTTTGGAGGAGGGGGCAGCTTTGGTCTGGGAGAAATCCTCGTCCTTATGGAATTTTTGTAGGCAAAAACCCCACATGGGCCGCAGGCAAATTAGGCAAGTTGGCTTTGAAAGGAGGCACTTCCACCCAAGAAGCCAAACTCAAGAGCCCACTTGGCAGGTGTCATTTTGTAGGGCACGTTTGGGCCTCCGATGTCAGCCAGGTTTGGAGGAGGGGGCAGCTTTGGTCTGGGAGAAATCCTCGTCCTTCTGGAATTTTTGTAGGCAAAAGCCCTGCATGGGCCGCAGGCAAGTTGACTCCGAAAGGAGGCACTTTTCCCCAGGAAGCCAAACTCAAGAACCCTCAATGCAGGTGTCATTTTGTGGGGAGCGTTTGGGCCTCCAATGGCAGCCAGGTTTGGAGGAGGGGGCAGCTTTGGTCTGGGAGAAATCCTCGTCCTTCTGGAATTTTTGTAGGCAAAAGCCCATCACGGGCCGCAGGCTAGTTAGGCAAGTTGGCTCCGAAAGGAGGCACTTTTCCCCAAGAAGCCAAACTCAAGAGCCCACTTGGCAGATGTCATTTTGTAGGGCGCGTTTGGGCCTCCGATGGCAGCCAGGTTTGGAGGAGGGGGCAGCTTTGGTCTGGGAGAAATCCTCGTCCTTATGGAATTTTTGGAGGCAAAAGCCCTGCATGGGCCGCCGGCAAGTTGACTCCGAAAGGAGGCACTTTTCCCCAAGAAGCCAAACTCAAGAGCCCGCTTGGCAGATGTCATTTTGTAGGGCGCGTTTGGGCCTCCGATGGCAGCCAGGTTTGGCGGAGGGGGCAGCTTTGGTCTGGGAGGAATCCTCGTCCTTATGGAATTTTTGTAGCAAACGTCCGGGACGGGACGCAGGCAAGTTGGTTTTGAAAGGAGTCACTTTTCCCCAAGAAGCCAAACTCAAGAGCCGACTTGGCAGGTGTCATTTTGTAGGGCGCGTTTGGGCCTCCGATGGCAGCCAGGTTTGGAGGAGGGGGCAGCTTTGGTCTGGGAGGAATCCTCGTCCTTATGGAATTTTTGTAGCAAAAGCCCAGGACGGGACGCAGGCAAGTTGGTTTTGAAAGGAGTCACTTTTCCCCAAGAAGCCAAACTCAAGAGCCGACTTGGCAGGTGTCATTTTGTAGGGCGCGTTTGGGCCTCCGATGGCAGCCAGGTTTGGAGGAGGGGGCAGCTTTGGTCTGGGAGAAATCCTCGTCCTTATGGAATTTTTGTAGGCAAAAACCCCACATGGGCCGCAGGCAAGTTAGGCAAGTTGACTCCGAAAGGAGGCACTTTTCCCCAAGAAGCCAAACTCAAGAACCCTCAATGCAGATGTCATTTTTGGGGCGCGTTTGGGCCTCCGATGGCAGCCAGGTTTGGAGGAGGGGGCAGCTTTGGTCTGGGAGAAATCCTCGTCCTTATGGAATTTTTGTAGTCTAAAGCCCAGCACGGGCCGCAGGCTAGTTAGGCAAGTTGGCTTTGAAAGGAGGCACTTTTCCGCAAGAAGCCAAACTCAAGAGCCCACTTGGCAGATGTCATTTTGTAGGGCGCGTTTGGGCCTCCGATGGCAGCCAGGTTTGGAGGAGGGGGCAGCTTTGGTCTGGGAGAAATCCTCGTCCTTATGGAATTTTTGTAGTCTAAAGCCCAGCACGGGCCGCAGGCAAGTTGGCTTTGAAAGGAGGCACTTCCACCCAAGAAGCCAAACTCAAGAGCCCACTTGGCAGGTGTCATTTTGTAGGGCACGTTTGGGCCTCCGATGGCAGCCAGGTTTGGAGGAGGGGGCAGCTTTGGTCTGGGAGAAATCCTCGTCCTTATGGAATTTTTGGAGGCAAAAGCCCTGCATGGGCCGCAGGCAAGTTGACTCCGAAAGGAGGCACTTTTCCCCAGGAAGCCAAACTCAAGAACCCTCAATGCAGGTGTCATTTGGTGGGGCACGTTTGGGCCTCCGATGGCAGCCAGGTTTGGAGGAGGGGGCAGCTTTGGTCTGGGAGAAATCCTCGTCCTTCTGGAATTTTTGTAGGCAAAAGCCCTGCATGGGCCGCAGGCAAGTTGACTCCGAAAGGAGGCACTTTTCCCCAGGAAGCCAAACTCAAGAACCCTCAATGCAGGTGTCATTTTGTGGGGCGCGTTTGGGCCTCCGATGGCAGCCAGGTTTGGAGGAGGGAGCAGCTTTGGTCTGGGAGAAATCCTCGTCCTTCTGGAATTTTTGGCGGCAAAAGCCCTGGACGGGCCGCAGTCAAGTTAGGCAATTTGGCTCCGAAATGAGGCACTTTTCCCCAAGAAGCCAAACTCAAGAGCCCACTTGGCAGATGTCATTTTGTAGGGCGCGTTTGGGCCTCCGATGTCAGCCAGGTTTGGAGGAGGGGGCAGCTTTGGTCTGGGAGAAATCCTCGTCCTTCTGGAATTTTTGTAGGCAAAAGCCCTGCATGGGCCGCAGGCAAGTTGACTCCGAAAGGAGGCACTTTTCCCCAGGAAGCCAAACTCAAGAACCCTCAATGCAGGTGTCATTTGGTGGGGCACGTTTGGGCCTCCGATGGCAGCCAGGTTTGGAGGAGGGGGCAGCTTTGGTCTGGGAGAAATCCTCGTCCTTCTGGAATTTTTGTAGGCAAAAGCCCTGCATGGGCCGCAGGCAAGTTGACTCCGAAAGGAGGCACTTTTCCCCAGGAAGCCAAACTCAAGAACCCTCAATGCAGGTGTCATTTTGTGGGGCGCGTTTGGGCCTCCGATGGCAGCCAGGTTTGGAGGAGGGAGCAGCTTTGGTCTGGGAGAAATCCTCGTCCTTCTGGAATTTTTGGCGGCAAAAGCCCTGGACGGGCCGCAGTCAAGTTAGGCAATTTGGCTCCGAAATGAGGCACTTTTCCCCAAGAAGCCAAACTCAAGAGCCCACTTGGCAGATGTCATTTTGTAGGGCGCGTTTGGGCCTCTGATGGCAGCCAGGTTTGGAGGAGGGGGCAGCTTTGGTCTGGGAGAAATCCTCGTCCTTATGGAATTTTTGTAGGCAAAAGCCCAGCACAGGCCGCAGGCTAGTTAGGCAAGTTGGCTCCGAAAGGAGGCACTTTTCCCCAAGAAGCCAAACTCAAGAGCCCACTTGGCAGGTGTCATTTTGTAGGGCGCGTTTGGGCCTCCGATGGCAGCCAGGTTTGGAGGAGGGGGCAGCTTTGGTCTGGGAGAAATCCTCGTCCTTATGGAATTTTTGTAGGCAAAAGCCCTGCATGGGCCGCCGGCAAGTTGACTCCGAAAGGAGGCACTTTTCCCCAAGAAGCCAAACTCAAGAGCCCGCTTGGCAGATGTCATTTTGTAGGGCGCGTTTGGGCCTCCGATGGCAGCCAGGTTTGGCGGAGGGGGCAGCTTTGGTCTGGGAGAAATCCTCGTCCTTATGGAATTTTTGTAGCAAACGTCCGGGACGGGACGCAGGCAAGTTGGTTTTGAAAGGAGTCACTTTTCCCCAAGAAGCCAAACTCAAGAGCCCACTTGGCAGATGTCATTTTGTAGGGCGCGTTTGGGCCTCCGATGGCAGCCAGGTTTGGAGGAGGGAGCAGCTTTGGTCTGGGAGAAATCCTCGTCCTTATGGAATTTTTGTACTCAAAAGCCCAGGACGGGCCGCAGGCAAGTTAGGCAAGTTGGCTCCGAAAGGAGGCACTTTTCCCCAAGAAGCCAAACTCAAGAACCCACAATGTAGATGTCATTTTGTAGGGCGCGTTTGGGCCTCCGATGGCAGCCAGGTTTGGAGGAGGGGGCAGCTTTGTTCTGGGAGAAATCCTCGTCCTTATGGAATTTTTGTAGGCAAAAGCCCTGCATGGGCCGCAGGCAAGTTGACTCCGAAAGGAGGCACTTTTCCCCAGGAAGCCAAACTCAAGAACCCTCAATGCAGGTGTCATTTTGTGGGGCGCGTTTGGGCCTCCGATGGCAGCCAGGTTTGGAGGAGGGAGCAGCTTTGGTCTGGGAGAAATCCTCGTCCTTCTGGAATTTTTGGCGGCAAAAGCCCAGGACGGGCCGCAGGCAAGTTAGGCAATTTGGCTCCGAAAGGAGGCACTTTTCCCCAAGAAGCCAAACTCAAGAGCCCACTTGGCAGATGTCATTTTGTAGGGCGCGTTTGGGCCTCTGATGGCAGCCAGGTTTGGAGGAGGGGGCAGCTTTGGTCTGGGAGAAATCCTCGTCCTTATGGAATTTTTGTAGGCAAAACCCCTGCATGAGCCGCAGGCAAGTTGACTCCGAAAGGAGGCACTTTTCCCCAGAAAGCCAAACTCAAGAGCCCACTTGGCAGATGTCATTTTGTAGGGCGCGTTTGGGCCTCCGATGGCAGCCAGGTTTGGAGGAGGGGGCAGCTTTGGTCTGGGAGGAATCCTCGTCCTTATGGAATTTTTGTAGCAAAAGCCCAGGACGGGACGCAGGCAAGTTGGTTTTGAAAGGAGTCACTTTTACCCAAGAAGCCAAACTCAAGAGCCGACTTGGCAGGTGTCATTTTGTAGGGCGCGTTTGGGCCTCCGATGTCAGCCAGGTTTGGAGGAGGGGGCAGCTTTGGTCTGGGAGAAATCCTCGTCCTTATGGAATTTTTGTAGGCAAAAACCCCACATGGGCCGCAGGCAAATTAGGCAAGTTGGCTTTGAAAGGAGGCACTTCCACCCAAGAAGCCAAACTCAAGAGCCCACTTGGCAGGTGTCATTTTGTAGGGCACGTTTGGGCCTCCGATGTCAGCCAGGTTTGGAGGAGGGGGCAGCTTTGGTCTGGGAGAAATCCTCGTCCTTCTGGAATTTTTGTAGGCAAAAGCCCTGCATGGGCCGCAGGCAAGTTGACTCCGAAAGGAGGCACTTTTCCCCAGGAAGCCAAACTCAAGAACCCTCAATGCAGGTGTCATTTTGTGGGGAGCGTTTGGGCCTCCAATGGCAGCCAGGTTTGGAGGAGGGGGCAGCTTTGGTCTGGGAGAAATCCTCGTCCTTCTGGAATTTTTGTAGGCAAAAGCCCAGCACGGGCCGCAGGCTAGTTAGGCAAGTTGGCTCCGAAAGGAGGCACTTTTCCCCAAGAAGCCAAACTCAAGAGCCCACTTGGCAGATGTCATTTTGTAGGGCGCGTTTGGGCCTCCGATGGCAGCCAGGTTTGGAGGAGGGGGCAGCTTTGGTCTGGGAGAAATCCTCGTCCTTATGGAATTTTTGGAGGCAAAAGCCCTGCATGGGCCGCCGGCAAGTTGACTCCGAAAGGAGGCACTTTTCCCCAAGAAGCCAAACTCAAGAGCCCGCTTGGCAGATGTCATTTTGTAGGGCGCGTTTGGGCCTCCGATGGCAGCCAGGTTTGGCGGAGGGGGCAGCTTTGGTCTGGGAGGAATCCTCGTCCTTATGGAATTTTTGTAGCAAACGTCCGGGACGGGACGCAGGCAAGTTGGTTTTGAAAGGAGTCACTTTTCCCCAAGAAGCCAAACTCAAGAGCCGACTTGGCAGGTGTCATTTTGTAGGGCGCGTTTGGGCCTCCGATGGCAGCCAGGTTTGGAGGAGGGGGCAGCTTTGGTCTGGGAGGAATCCTCGTCCTTATGGAATTTTTGTAGCAAAAGCCCAGGACGGGACGCAGGCAAGTTGGTTTTGAAAGGAGTCACTTTTCCCCAAGAAGCCAAACTCAAGAGCCGACTTGGCAGGTGTCATTTTGTAGGGCGCGTTTGGGCCTCCGATGGCAGCCAGGTTTGGAGGAGGGGGCAGCTTTGGTCTGGGAGAAATCCTCGTCCTTATGGAATTTTTGTAGGCAAAAACCCCACATGGGCCGCAGGCAAGTTAGGCAAGTTGACTCCGAAAGGAGGCACTTTTCCCCAAGAAGCCAAACTCAAGAACCCTCAATGCAGATGTCATTTTTGGGGCGCGTTTGGGCCTCCGATGGCAGCCAGGTTTGGAGGAGGGGGCAGCTTTGGTCTGGGAGAAATCCTCGTCCTTATGGAATTTTTGTAGTCTAAAGCCCAGCACGGGCCGCAGGCTAGTTAGGCAAGTTGGCTTTGAAAGGAGGCACTTTTCCGCAAGAAGCCAAACTCAAGAGCCCACTTGGCAGATGTCATTTTGTAGGGCGCGTTTGGGCCTCCGATGGCAGCCAGGTTTGGAGGAGGGGGCAGCTTTGGTCTGGGAGAAATCCTCGTCCTTATGGAATTTTTGTAGTCTAAAGCCCAGCACGGGCCGCAGGCAAGTTGGCTTTGAAAGGAGGCACTTCCACCCAAGAAGCCAAACTCAAGAGCCCACTTGGCAGGTGTCATTTTGTAGGGCACGTTTGGGCCTCCGATGGCAGCCAGGTTTGGAGGAGGGGGCAGCTTTGGTCTGGGAGAAATCCTCGTCCTTATGGAATTTTTGGAGGCAAAAGCCCTGCATGGGCCGCAGGCAAGTTGACTCCGAAAGGAGGCACTTTTCCCCAGGAAGCCAAACTCAAGAACCCTCAATGCAGGTGTCATTTTGTGGGGCACGTTTGGGCCTCCGATGGCAGCCAGGTTTGGAGGAGGGGGCAGCTTTGGTCTGGGAGAAATCCTCGTCCTTCTGGAATTTTTGTAGGCAAAAGCCCTGCATGGGCCGCAGGCAAGTTGACTCCGAAAGGAGGCACTTTTCCCCAGGAAGCCAAACTCAAGAACCCTCAATGCAGGTGTCATTTTGTGGGGCGCGTTTGGGCCTCCGATGGCAGCCAGGTTTGGAGGAGGGAGCAGCTTTGGTCTGGGAGAAATCCTCGTCCTTCTGGAATTTTTGGCGGCAAAAGCCCTGGACGGGCCGCAGTCAAGTTAGGCAATTTGGCTCCGAAATGAGGCACTTTTCCCCAAGAAGCCAAACTCAAGAGCCCACTTGGCAGATGTCATTTTGTAGGGCGCGTTTGGGCCTCCGATGTCAGCCAGGTTTGGAGGAGGGGGCAGCTTTGGTCTGGGAGAAATCCTCGTCCTTCTGGAATTTTTGTAGGCAAAAGCCCTGCATGGGCCGCAGGCAAGTTGACTCCGAAAGGAGGCACTTTTCCCCAGGAAGCCAAACTCAAGAACCCTCAATGCAGGTGTCATTTGGTGGGGCACGTTTGGGCCTCCGATGGCAGCCAGGTTTGGAGGAGGGGGCAGCTTTGGTCTGGGAGAAATCCTCGTCCTTCTGGAATTTTTGTAGGCAAAAGCCCTGCATGGGCCGCAGGCAAGTTGACTCCGAAAGGAGGCACTTTTCCCCAGGAAGCCAAACTCAAGAACCCTCAATGCAGGTGTCATTTTGTGGGGCGCGTTTGGGCCTCCGATGGCAGCCAGGTTTGGAGGAGGGAGCAGCTTTGGTCTGGGAGAAATCCTCGTCCTTCTGGAATTTTTGGCGGCAAAAGCCCTGGACGGGCCGCAGTCAAGTTAGGCAATTTGGCTCCGAAATGAGGCACTTTTCCCCAAGAAGCCAAACTCAAGAGCCCACTTGGCAGATGTCATTTTGTAGGGCGCGTTTGGGCCTCTGATGGCAGCCAGGTTTGGAGGAGGGGGCAGCTTTGGTCTGGGAGAAATCCTCGTCCTTATGGAATTTTTGTAGGCAAAAGCCCAGCACAGGCCGCAGGCTAGTTAGGCAAGTTGGCTCCGAAAGGAGGCACTTTTCCCCAAGAAGCCAAACTCAAGAGCCCACTTGGCAGGTGTCATTTTGTAGGGCGCGTTTGGGCCTCCGATGGCAGCCAGGTTTGGAGGAGGGGGCAGCTTTGGTCTGGGAGAAATCCTCGTCCTTATGGAATTTTTGTAGGCAAAAGCCCTGCATGGGCCGCCGGCAAGTTGACTCCGAAAGGAGGCACTTTTCCCCAAGAAGCCAAACTCAAGAGCCCGCTTGGCAGATGTCATTTTGTAGGGCGCGTTTGGGCCTCCGATGGCAGCCAGGTTTGGCGGAGGGGGCAGCTTTGGTCTGGGAGAAATCCTCGTCCTTATGGAATTTTTGTAGCAAACGTCCGGGACGGGACGCAGGCAAGTTGGTTTTGAAAGGAGTCACTTTTCCCCAAGAAGCCAAACTCAAGAGCCCACTTGGCAGATGTCATTTTGTAGGGCGCGTTTGGGCCTCCGATGGCAGCCAGGTTTGGAGGAGGGAGCAGCTTTGGTCTGGGAGAAATCCTCGTCCTTATGGAATTTTTGTACTCAAAAGCCCAGGACGGGCCGCAGGCAAGTTAGGCAAGTTGGCTCCGAAAGGAGGCACTTTTCCCCAAGAAGCCAAACTCAAGAACCCACAATGCAGATGTCATTTTGTAGGGCGCGTTTGGGCCTCCGATGGCAGCCAGGTTTGGAGGAGGGGGCAGCTTTGTTCTGGGAGAAATCCTCGTCCTTATGGAATTTTTGTAGGCAAAAGCCCTGCATGGGCCGCCGGCAAGTTGACTCCGAAAGGAGGCAATTTTCCCCAAGAAGCCAAACTCAAGAGCCCACTTGGCAGGTGTCATTTTGTAGGGCGCGTTTGGGCCTCCGATGGCAGCCAGGTTTGGAGGAGGGGGCAGCTTTGGTCTGGGAGAAATCCTCGTCCTTATGGAATTTTTGCAGGCAAAACCCCTGCATGAGCCGCAGGCAAGTTGACTCCGAAAGGAGGCACTTTTCCCCAGAAAGCCAAACTCAAGAGCCCACTTGGCAGATGTCATTTTGTAGGGCGCGTTTGGGCCTCCGATGGCAGCCAGGTTTGGAGGAGGGGGCAGCTTTGGTCTGGGAGGAATCCTCGTCCTTATGGAATTTTTCTAGCAAAAGCCCAGGACGGGACGCAGGCAAGTTGGTTTTGAAAGGAGTCACTTTTCCCCAAGAAGCCAAACTCAAGAGCCGACTTGGCAGGTGTCATTTTGTAGGGCGCGTTTGGGCCTCCGATGTCAGCCAGGTTTGGAGGAGGGGGCAGCTTTGGTCTGGGAGAAATCCTCGTCCTTATGGAATTTTTGTAGGCAAAAACCCCACATGGGCTGCAGGCAAATTAGGCAAGTTGGCTTTGAAAGGAGGCACTTCCACCCAAGAAGCCAAACTCAAGAGCCCACTTGGCAGGTGTCATTTTGTAGGGCACGTTTGGGCCTCCGATGGCAGCCAGGTTTGGAGGAGGGGGCAGCTTTGGTCTGGGAGAAATCCTCGTCCTTCTGGAATTTTTGTAGGCAAAAGCCCTGCATGGGCCGCAGGCAAGTTGACTCCGAAAGGAGGCACTTTTCCCCAGGAAGCCAAACTCAAGAACCCTCAATGCAGGTGTCATTTTGTGGGGCGCGTTTGGGCCTCCAATGGCAGCCAGGTTTGGAGGAGGGGGCAGCTTTGGTCTGGGAGAAATCCTCGTCCTTATGGAATTTTTGGAGGCAAAAGCCCTGCATGGGCCGCCGGCAAGTTGACTCCGAAAGGAGGCACTTTTCCCCAAGAAGCCAAACTCAAGAGCCCGCTTGGCAGATGTCATTTTGTAGGGCGCGTTTGGGCCTCCGATGGCAGCCAGGTTTGGCGGAGGGGGCAGCTTTGGTCTGGGAGGAATCCTCGTCCTTATGGAATTTTTGTAGCAAACGTCCGGGACGGGACGCAGGCAAGTTGGTTTTGAAAGGAGTCACTTTTCCCCAAGAAGCCAAACTCAAGAGCCCACTTGGCAGATGTCATTTTGTAGGGCGCGTTTGGGCCTCCGATGGCAGCCAGGTTTGGAGGAGGGAGCAGCTTTGGTCTGGGAGAAATCCTTGTCCTTCTGGAATTTTTGTAGGCAAAAGCCCAGGACGGGCCGCAGGCAAGTTAGGCAAGTTGGCTTTGAAAGGAGGCACTTTTCCCCAAGAAGCCAAACTCAAGAGCCCACTTGGCAGGTGTCATTTTGTAGGGCGCGTTTGGGCCTCCGATGGCAGCCAGGTTTGGAGGAGGGGGCAGCTTTGGTCTGGGAGAAATCCTCGTCCTTATGGAATTTTTGTAGCAAAAGCCCAGGACGGGACGCAGGCAAGTTGGTTTTGAAAGGAGTCACTTTTCCCCAAGAAGCCAAACTCAAGAGCCGACTTGGCAGGTGTCATTTTGTAGGGCGCGTTTGGGCCTCCGATGGCAGCCAGGTTTGGCGGAGGGGGCAGCTTTGGTCTGGGAGGAATCCTCGTCCTTATGGAATTTTTGTAGCAAACGTCCGGGACGGGACGCAGGCAAGTTGGTTTTGAAAGGAGTCACTTTTCCCCAAGAAGCCAAACTCAAGAGCCGACTTGGCAGGTGTCATTTTGTAGGGCGCGTTTGGGCCTCCGATGGCAGCCAGGTTTGGAGGAGGGGGCAGCTTTGGTCTGGGAGGAATCCTCGTCCTTATGGAATTTTTGTAGCAAAAGCCCAGGACGGGACGCAGGCAAGTTGGTTTTGAAAGGAGTCACTTTTCCCCAAGAAGCCAAACTCAAGAGCCGACTTGGCAGGTGTCATTTTGTAGGGCGCGTTTGGGCCTCCGATGGCAGCCAGGTTTGGAGGAGGGGGCAGCTTTGGTCTGGGAGAAATCCTCGTCCTTATGGAATTTTTGTAGGCAAAAACCCCACATGGGCCGCAGGCAAGTTAGGCAAGTTGACTCCGAAAGGAGGCACTTTTCCCCAAGAAGCCAAACTCAAGAACCCTCAATGCAGATGTCATTTTGTGGGGCGCGTTTGGGCCTCCGATGGCAGCCAGGTTTGGAGGAGGGGGCAGCTTTGGTCTGGGAGAAATCCTCGTCCTTATGGAATTTTTGTAGTCTAAAGCCCAGCACGGGCCGCAGGCTAGTTAGGCAAGTTGGCTTTGAAAGGAGGGACTTTTCCGCAAGAAGCCAAACTCAAGAGCCCACTTGGCAGATGTCATTTTGTAGGGCGCGTTTGGGCCTCCGATGGCAGCCAGGTTTGGAGGAGGGGGCAGCTTTGGTCTGGGAGAAATCCTCGTCCTTATGGAATTTTTGTAGTCTAAAGCCCAGCACGGGCCGCAGGCAAGTTGGCTTTGAAAGGAGGCACTTCCACCCAAGAAGCCAAACTCAAGAGCCCACTTGGCAGGTGTCATTTTGTAGGGCACGTTTGGGCCTCCGATGGCAGCCAGGTTTGGAGGAGGGGGCAGCTTTGGTCTGGGAGAAATCCTCGTCCTTATGGAATTTTTGGAGGCAAAAGCCCTGCATGGGCCGCAGGCAAGTTGACTCCGAAAGGAGGCACTTTTCCCCAGGAGCCAAACTCAAGAACCCTCAATGCAGGTGTCATTTGGTGGGGCACGTTTGGGCCTCCGATGGCAGCCAGGTTTGGAGGAGGGGGCAGCTTTGGTCTGGGAGAAATCCTCGTCCTTCTGGAATTTTTGTAGGCAAAAGCCCTGCATGGGCCGCAGGCAAGTTGACTCCGAAAGGAGGCACTTTTCCCCAGGAAGCCAAACTCAAGAACCCTCAATGCAGGTGTCATTTTGTGGGGCGCGTTTGGGCCTCCGATGGCAGCCAGGTTTGGAGGAGGGAGCAGCTTTGGTCTGGGAGAAATCCTCGTCCTTCTGGAATTTTTGGCGGCAAAAGCCCTGGACGGGCCGCAGTCAAGTTAGGCAATTTGGCTCCGAAATGAGGCACTTTTCCCCAAGAAGCCAAACTCAAGAGCCCACTTGGCAGATGTCATTTTGTAGGGCGCGTTTGGGCCTCTGATGGCAGCCAGGTTTGGAGGAGGGGGCAGCTTTGGTCTGGGAGAAATCCTCGTCCTTATGGAATTTTTGTAGGCAAAAGCCCAGCACAGGCCGCAGGCTAGTTAGGCAAGTTGGCTCCGAAAGGAGGCACTTTTCCCCAAGAAGCCAAACTCAAGAGCCCACTTGGCAGGTGTCATTTTGTAGGGCGCGTTTGGGCCTCCGATGGCAGCCAGGTTTGGAGGAGGGGGCAGCTTTGGTCTGGGAGAAATCCTCGTCCTTATGGAATTTTTGTAGGCAAAAGCCCTGCATGGGCCGCCGGCAAGTTGACTCCGAAAGGAGGCACTTTTCCCCAAGAAGCCAAACTCAAGAGCCCGCTTGGCAGATGTCATTTTGTAGGGCGCGTTTGGGCCTCCGATGGCAGCCAGGTTTGGCGGAGGGGGCAGCTTTGGTCTGGGAGAAATCCTCGTCCTTATGGAATTTTTGTAGCAAACGTCCGGGATGGGACGCAGGCAAGTTGGTTTTGAAAGGAGTCACTTTTCCCCAAGAAGCCAAACTCAAGAGCCCACTTGGCAGATGTCATTTTGTAGGGCGCGTTTGGGCCTCCGATGGCAGCCAGGTTTGGAGGAGGGAGCAGCTTTGGTCTGGGAGAAATCCTCGTCCTTATGGAATTTTTGTAGTCTAAAGCCCAGCACGGGCCGCAGGCAAGTTGGCTTTGAAAGGAGGCACTTCCACCCAAGAAGCCAAACTCAAGAGCCCACTTGGCAGGTGTCATTTTGTAGGGCACGTTTGGGCCTCCGATGGCAGCCAGGTTTGGAGGAGGGGGCAGCTTTGGTCTGGGAGAAATCCTCGTCCTTATGGAATTTTTGGAGGCAAAAGCCCTGCATGGGCCGCAGGCAAGTTGACTCCGAAAGGAGGCACTTTTCCCCAGGAAGCCAAACTCAAGAACCCTCAATGCAGGTGTCATTTGGTGGGGCACGTTTGGGCCTCCGATGGCAGCCAGGTTTGGAGGAGGGGGCAGCTTTGGTCTGGGAGAAATCCTCGTCCTTCTGGAATTTTTGTAGGCAAAAGCCCTGCATGGGCCGCAGGCAAGTTGACTCCGAAAGGAGGCACTTTTCCCCAGGAAGCCAAACTCAAGAACCCTCAATGCAGGTGTCATTTTGTGGGGCGCGTTTGGGCCTCCGATGGCAGCCAGGTTTGGAGGAGGGAGCAGCTTTGGTCTGGGAGAAATCCTCGTCCTTATGGAATTTTTGGCGGCAAAAGCCCTGGACGGGCCGCAGTCAAGTTAGGCAATTTGGCTCCGAAATGAGGCACTTTTCCCCAAGAAGCCAAACTCAAGAGCCCACTTGGCAGATGTCATTTTGTAGGGCGCGTTTGGGCCTCTGATGGCAGCCAGGTTTGGAGGAGGGGGCAGCTTTGGTCTGGGAGAAATCCTCGTCCTTATGGAATTTTTGTAGGCAAAAGCCCAGCACAGGCCGCAGGCTAGTTAGGCAAGTTGGCTCCGAAAGGAGGCACTTTTCCCCAAGAAGCCAAACTCAAGAGCCCACTTGGCAGGTGTCATTTTGTAGGGCGCGTTTGGGCCTCCGATGGCAGCCAGGTTTGGAGGAGGGGGCAGCTTTGGTCTGGGAGAAATCCTCGTCCTTATGGAATTTTTGTAGGCAAAAGCCCTGCATGGGCCGCCGGCAAGTTGACTCCGAAAGGAGGCACTTTTCCCCAAGAAGCCAAACTCAAGAGCCCGCTTGGCAGATGTCATTTTGTAGGGCGCGTTTGGGCCTCCGATGGCAGCCAGGTTTGGCGGAGGGGGCAGCTTTGGTCTGGGAGAAATCCTCGTCCTTATGGAATTTTTGTAGCAAACGTCCGGGACGGGACGCAGGCAAGTTGGTTTTGAAAGGAGTC
The DNA here is from genome assembly GCF_963662255.1 of Cinclus cinclus. Lineage (NCBI taxonomy): Eukaryota > Metazoa > Chordata > Aves > Passeriformes > Cinclidae > Cinclus > Cinclus cinclus. The sequence goes on along the minus strand of NW_026912157.1, from coordinate 176,199 downwards.
ACTTTTCCCCAAGAAGCCAAACTCAAGAGCCCACTTGGCAGATGTCATTTTGTAGGGCGCGTTTGGGCCTCCGATGGCAGCCAGGTTTGGAGGAGGGAGCAGCTTTGGTCTGGGAGGAATCCTCGTCCTTCTGGAATTTTTGTACTCAAAAGCCCAGGACGGGCCGCAGGCAAGTTAGGCAAGTTGGCTCCGAAAGGAGGCACTTTTCCCCAAGAAGCCAAACTCAAGAACCCACAATGCAGATGTCATTTTGTAGGGCGCGTTTGGGCCTCCGATGGCAGCCAGGTTTGGAGGAGGGGGCAGCTTTGTTCTGGGAGAAATCCTCGTCCTTATGGAATTTTTGTAGGCAAAAGCCCTGCATGGGCCGCCGGCAAGTTGACTCCGAAAGGAGGCAATTTTCCCCAAGAAGCCAAACTCAAGAGCCCACTTGGCAGGTGTCATTTTGTAGGGCGCGTTTGGGCCTCCGATGGCAGCCAGGTTTGGAGGAGGGGGCAGCTTTGGTCTGGGAGAAATCCTCGTCCTTATGGAATTTTTGGAGGCAAAACCCTTGCATGAGCCGCAGGCAAGTTGACTCCGAAAGGAGGCACTTTTCCCCAAGAAGCCAAACTCAAGAGCCCACTTGGCAGATGTCATTTTGTAGGGCGCGTTTGGGCCTCTGATGGCAGCCAGGTTTGGAGGAGGGGGCAGCTTTGGTCTGGGAGGAATCCTCGTCCTTATGGAATTTTTGTAGCAAAAGCCCAGGACGGGACGCAGGCAAGTTGGTTTTGAAAGGAGTCACTTTTCCCCAAGAAGCCAAACTCAAGAGCCGACTTGGCAGGTGTCATTTTGTAGGGCGCGTTTGGGCCTCCGATGTCAGCCAGGTTTGGAGGAGGGGGCAGCTTTGGTCTGGGAGAAATCCTCGTCCTTATGGAATTTTTGTAGGCAAAAACCCCACATGGGCTGCAGGCAAATTAGGCAAGTTGGCTTTGAAAGGAGGCACTTCCACCCAAGAAGCCAAACTCAAGAGCCCACTTGGCAGGTGTCATTTTGTAGGGCACGTTTGGGCCTCCGATGGCAGCCAGGTTTGGAGGAGGGGGCAGCTTTGGTCTGGGAGAAATCCTCGTCCTTCTGGAATTTTTGTAGGCAAAAGCCCTGCATGGGCCGCAGGCAAGTTGACTCCGAAAGGAGGCACTTTTCCCCAGGAAGCCAAACTCAAGAACCCTCAATGCAGATGTCATTTTGTGGGGCGCGTTTGGGCCTCCAATGGCAGCCAGGTTTGGAGGAGGGGGCAGCTTTGGTCTGGGAGAAATCCTCGTCCTTATGGAATTTTTGGAGGCAAAAGCCCTGCATGGGCCGCCGGCAAGTTGACTCCGAAAGGAGGCACTTTTCCCCAAGAAGCCAAACTCAAGAGCCCGCTTGGCAGATGTCATTTTGTAGGGCGCGTTTGGGCCTCCGATGGCAGCCAGGTTTGGCGGAGGGGGCAGCTTTGGTCTGGGAGGAATCCTCGTCCTTATGGAATTTTTGTAGCAAACGTCCGGGACGGGACGCAGGCAAGTTGGTTTTGAAAGGAGTCACTTTTCCCCAAGAAGCCAAACTCAAGAGCCCACTTGGCAGATGTCATTTTGTAGGGCGCGTTTGGGCCTCCGATGGCAGCCAGGTTTGGAGGAGGGAGCAGCTTTGGTCTGGGAGAAATCCTTGTCCTTCTGGAATTTTTGTAGGCAAAAGCCCAGGACGGGCCGCAGGCAAGTTAGGCAAGTTGGCTTTGAAAGGAGGCACTTTTCCCCAAGAAGCCAAACTCAAGAGCCCACTTGGCAGGTGTCATTTTGTAGGGCGCGTTTGGGCCTCCGATGGCAGCCAGGTTTGGAGGAGGGGGCAGCTTTGGTCTGGGAGAAATCCTCGTCCTTATGGAATTTTTGTAGCAAAAGCCCAGGACGGGACGCAGGCAAGTTGGTTTTGAAAGGAGTCACTTTTCCCCAAGAAGCCAAACTCAAGAGCCGACTTGGCAGGTGTCATTTTGTAGGGCGCGTTTGGGCCTCCGATGGCAGCCAGGTTTGGAGGAGGGGGCAGCTTTGGTCTGGGAGAAATCCTCGTCCTTATGGAATTTTTGTAGGCAAAAACCCCACATGGGCCGCAGGCAAGTTAGGCAAGTTGACTCCGAAAGGAGGCACTTTTCCCCAAGAAGCCAAACTCAAGAACCCTCAATGCAGATGTCATTTTGTGGGGCGCGTTTGGGCCTCCGATGGCAGCCAGGTTTGGAGGAGGGGGCAGCTTTGGTCTGGGAGAAATCCTCGTCCTTATGGAATTTTTGTAGTCTAAAGCCCAGCACGGGCCGCAGGCTAGTTAGGCAAGTTGGCTTTGAAAGGAGGCACTTTTCCGCAAGAAGCCAAACTCAAGAGCCCACTTGGCAGATGTCATTTTGTAGGGCGCGTTTGGACCTCCGATGGCAGCCAGGTTTGGAGGAGGGGGCAGCTTTGGTCTGGGAGAAATCCTCGTCCTTATGGAATTTTTGTAGGGAAAAGCCCAGGACGTGCCGCAGGCAAGTTGGCTTTGAAAGTAGGCACTTCCACCCAAGAAGCCAAACTCAAGAGCCCACTTGGCAGGTGTCATTTTGTAGGGCACGTTTGGGCCTCCGATGGCAGCCAGGTTTGGAGGAGGGGGCAGCTTTGGTCTGGGAGAAATCCTCGTCCTTCTGGAATTTTTGTAGGCAAAAGCCCTGGACGGGCTGCAGGCAAGTTAGGCATGTTGGCTTTGAAAGGAGGCACTTTTCCCCAGGAAGCCAAACTCAAGAACCCTCAATGCAGGTGTCATTTGGTGGGGCGCGTTTGGGCCTCCGATGGCAGCCAGGTTTGGAGGAGGGGGCAGCTTTGGTCTGGGAGAAATCCTCGTCCTTCTGGAATTTTTGTAGGCAAAAGCCCTGCATGGGCCGCAGGCAAGTTGACTCCGAAAGGAGGCACTTTTCCCCAGGAAGCCAAACTCAAGAACCCTCAATGCAGGTGTCATTTTGTGGGGCGCGTTTGGGCCTCCGATGGCAGCCAGGTTTGGAGGAGGGAGCAGCTTTGGTCTGGGAGAAATCCTCGTCCTTCTGGAATTTTTGGCGGCAAAAGCCCAGGACGGGCCGCAGGCAAGTTAGGCAATTTGGCTCCGAAAGGAGGCACTTTTCCCCAAGAAGCCAAACTCAAGAGCCCACTTGGCAGATGTCATTTTGTAGGGCGCGTTTGGGCCTCTGATGGCAGCCAGGTTTGGAGGAGGGGGCAGCTTTGGTCTGGGAGAAATCCTCGTCCTTATGGAATTTTTGTAGGCAAAACCCCTGCATGAGCCGCAGGCAAGTTGACTCCGAATGGAGGCACTTTTCCCCAGAAAGCCAAACTCAAGAGCCCACTTGGCAGATGTCATTTTGTAGGGCGCGTTTGGGCCTCCGATGGCAGCCAGGTTTGGAGGAGGGGGCAGCTTTGGTCTGGGAGGAATCCTCGTCCTTATGGAATTTTTGTAGCAAAAGCCCAGGACGGGACGCAGGCAAGTTGGTTTTAAAAGGAGTCACTTTTCCCCAAGAAGCCAAACTCAAGAGCCGACTTGGCAGGTGTCATTTTGTAGGGCGCGTTTGGGCCTCCGATGTCAGCCAGGTTTGGAGGAGGGGGCAGCTTTGGTCTGGGAGAAATCCTCGTCCTTATGGAATTTTTGTAGGCAAAAACCCCACATGGGCCGCAGGCAAATTAGGCAAGTTGGCTTTGAAAGGAGGCACTTCCACCCAAGAAGCCAAACTCAAGAGCCCACTTGGCAGGTGTCATTTTGTAGGGCACGTTTGGGCCTCCGATGGCAGCCAGGTTTGGAGGAGGGGGCAGCTTTGGTCTGGGAGAAATCCTCGTCCTTATGGAATTTTTGTAGGCAAAAGCCCTGCATGGGCCGCAGGCAAGTTGACTACGAAAGGAGGCACTTTTCCCCAGGAAGCCAAACTCAAGAACCCTCAATGCAGCTGTCATTTTGTGGGGCGCGTTTGGGCCTCCAATGGCAGCCAGGTTTGGAGGAGGGGGCAGCTTTGGTCTGGGAGAAATCCTCGTCCTTCTGGAATTTTTGTAGGCAAAAGCCCAGCAATGGCCGCAGGCTAGTTAGGCAAGTTGGCTCCGAAAGGAGGCACTTTTCCCCAAGAAGCCAAACTCAAGAGCCCGCTTGGCAGATGTCATTTTGTAGGGCGCGTTTGGGCCTCCGATGGCAGCCAGGTTTGGCGGAGGGGGCAGCTTTGGTCTGGGAGGAATCCTCGTCCTTATGGAATTTTTGTAGCAAACGTCCAGGACGGGACGCAGGCAAGTTGGTTTTGAAAGGAGTCACTTTTCCCCAAGAAGCCAAACTCAAGAGCCCACTTGGCAGATGTCATTTTGTAGGGCGCGTTTGGGCCTCCGATGGCAGCCAGGTTTGGAGGAGGGAGCAGCTTTGGTCTGGGAGAAATCCTTGTCCTTCTGGAATTTTTGTAGGCAAAAGCCCAGGACGGGCCGCAGGCAAGTTAGGCAAGTTGGCTTTGAAAGGAGTCACTTTTCCCCAAGAAGCCAAACTCAAGAGCCGACTTGGCAGGTGTCATTTTGTAGGGCGCGTTTGGGCCTCCGATGGCAGCCAGGTTTGGAGGAGGGGGCAGCTTTGGTCTGGGAGAAATCCTCGTCCTTATGGAATTTTTGTACTCAAAAGCCCAGGACGGGCCGCAGGCAAGTTAGGCAAGTTGGCTCCGAAAGGAGGCACTTTTCCCCAAGAAGCCAAACTCAAGAACCCACAATGCAGATGTCATTTTGTAGGGCGCGTTTGGGCCTCCGATGGCAGCCAGGTTTGGAGGAGGGGGCAGCTTTGTTCTGGGAGAAATCCTCGTCCTTATGGAATTTTTGTAGGCAAAAGCCCTGCATGGGCCGCCGGCAAGTTGACTCCGAAAGGAGGCAATTTTCCCCAAGAAGCCAAACTCAAGAGCCCACTTGGCAGGTGTCATTTTGTAGGGCGCGTTTGGGCCTCCGATGGCAGCCAGGTTTGGAGGAGGGGGCAGCTTTGGTCTGGGAGAAATCCTCGTCCTTATGGAATTTTTGGAGGCAAAACTCCTGCATGAGCCGCAGGCAAGTTGACTCCGAAAGGAGGCACTTTTCCCCAGAAAGCCAAACTCAAGAGCCCACTTGGCAGGTGTCATTTTGTAGGGCGCGTTTGGGCCTCTGATGGCAGCCAGGTTTGGAGGAGGGGGCAGCTTTGGTCTGGGAGAAATCCTCGTCCTTATGGAATTTTTGTAGGCAAAAGCCCTGCATGGGCCGCAGGCAAGTTGACTCCGAAAGGATGCACATTTCCCCAGAAAGCCAAACTCAAGAGCCCACTTGGCAGATGTCATTTTGTAGGGCGCGTTTGGGCCTCCGATGGAAGCCAGGTTTGGAGGAGGGGGCAGCTTTGGTCTGGGAGAAATCCTCGTCCTTATGGAATTTTTGTACTCAAAAGCCCAGGACGGGCCGCAGGCAAGTTAGGCAAGTTGGCTCCGAAAGGAGGCACTTTTCCCCAAGAAGCCAAACTCAAGAGCCCACTTGGCAAATGTCATTTTGTAGGGCGCGTTTGGGCCTCCGATGGCAGCCAGGTTTGGAGGAGGGGGCAGCTTTGGTCTGGGAGAAATCCTCGTCCTTATGGAATTTTTGTAGGCAAAAGCCCTGCATGGGCCGCCGGCAAGTTGACTCCGAAAGGAGGCAATTTTCCCCAAGAAGCCAAACTCAAGAGCCCACTTGGCAGGTGTCATTTTGTAGGGCGCGTTTGGGCCTCCGATGGCAGCCAGGTTTGGAGGAGGGGGCAGCTTTGGTCTGGGAGAAATCCTCGTCCTTATGGAATTTTTGTAGGCAAAACCCCTGCATGAGCCGCAGGCAAGTTGACTCCGAAAGGAGGCACTTTTCCCCAGAAAGCCAAACTCAAGAGCCCACTTGGCAGATGTCATTTTGTAGGGCGCGTGTGGGCCTCCGATGGCAGCCAGGTTTGGAGGAGGGGGCAGCTTTGGTCTGGGAGGAATCCTCGTCCTTATGGAATTTTTGTAGCAAAAGCCCGGGACGGGACGCAGGCAAGTTGGTTTTGAAAGGAGTCACTTTTCCCCAAGAAGCCAAACTCAAGAGCCGACTTGGCAGGTGTCATTTTGTAGGGCGCGTTTGGGCCTCCGATGGCAGCCAGGTTTGGAGGAGGGGGCAGCTTTGGTCTGGGAGAAATCCTCGTCCTTCTGGAATTTTTGTAGGCAAAAGCCCAGGACGGGCCGCAGGCAAGTTAGGCAAGTTGGCTCCGAAAGGAGGCACTTTTCCCCAAGAAGCCAAACTCAAGAACCCACAATGCAGATGTCATTTTGTAGGGCGCGTTTGGGCCTCCGATGGCATCCAGGTTTGGAGGAGGGGGCAGCTTTGTTCTGGGAGAAATCCTCGTCCTTATGGAATTTTTGTAGGCAAAAGCCCTGCATGGGCCGCAGGCAAGTTGACTCCGAAAGGAGGCACTTTTCCCCAGAAAGCCAAACTCAAGAGCCCACTTGGCAGATGTCATTTTGTAGGGCGCGTTTGGGCCTCTGATGGCAGCCAGGTTTGGAGGAGGGGGCAGCTTTGGTCTGGGAGGAATCCTCGTCCTTATGGAATTTTTGTAGCAAAAGCCCAGGACGGGACGCAGGCAAGTTGGTTTTGAAAGGAGTCACTTTTCCCCAAGAAGCCAAACTCAAGAGCCGACTTGGCAGGTGTCATTTTGTAGGGCGCGTTTGGGCCTCCGATGGCAGCCAGGTTTGGAGGAGGGGGCAGCTTTGGTCTGGGAGAAATCCTCGTCCTTATGGAATTTTTGTAGGCAAAAACCCCACATGGGCCGCAGGCAAGTTAGGCAAGTTGACTCCGAAAGGAGGCGCTTTTCCCCAAGAAGCCAAACTCAAGAACCCTCAATGCAGATGTCATTTTGTGGGGCGCGTTTGGGCCTCCGATGGCAGCCAGGTTTGGAGGAGGGGGCAGCTTTGGTCTGGGAGAAATCCTCGTCCTTATGGAATTTTTGTAGTCTAAAGCCCAGCACGGGCCGCAGGCTAGTTAGGCAAGTTGGCTTTGAAAGGAGGCACTTTTCCGCAAGAAGCCAAACTCAAGAGCCCACTTGGCAGATGTCATTTTGTAGGGCGCGTTTGGGCCTCCGATGGCAGCCAGGTTTGGAGGAGGGGGCAGCTTTGGTCTGGGAGAAATCCTCGTCCTTATGGAATTTTTGGAGGCAAAAGCCCAGGACGTGCCGCAGGCAAGTTGGCTTTGAAAGGAGGCACTTCCACCCAAGAAGCCAAACTCAAGAGCCCACTTGGCAGGTGTCATTTTGTAGGGCACGTTTGGGCCTCCGATGGCAGCCATGTTTGGAGGAGGGGGCAGCTTTGGTCTGGGAGAAATCCTCGTCCTTCTGGAATTTTTGTAGGCAAAAGCCCTGCATGGGCCGCAGGCAAGTTGACTCCGAAAGGAGGCACTTTTCCCCAGGAAGCCAAACTCAAGAACCCTCAATGCAGGTTTCATTTGGTGGGGCGCGTTTGGGCCTCCGATGGCAGCCAGGTTTGGAGGAGGGGGCAGCTTTGGTCTGGGAGAAATCCTCGTCCTTATGGAATTTTTGGAGGCAAAAGCCCTGCATGGGCCGCCGGCAAGTTGACTCCGAAAGGAGGCACTTTTCCCCAAGAAGCCAAACTCAAGAGCCCGCTTGGCAGATGTCATTTTGTAGGGCGCGTTTGGGCCTCCGATGGCAGCCAGGTTTGGCGGAGGGGGCAGCTTTGGTCTGGGAGGAATCCTCGTCCTTATGGAATTTTTGTAGCAAACGTCCGGGACGGGACGCAGGCAAGTTGGTTTTGAAAGGAGTCACTTTTCCCCAAGAAGCCAAACTCAAGAGCCGACTTGGCAGGTGTCATTTTGTAGGGCGCGTTTGGGCCTCCGATGGCAGCCAGGTTTGGAGGAGGGGGCAGCTTTGGTCTGGGAGGAATCCTCGTCCTTATGGAATTTTTGTAGCAAAAGCCCAGGACGGGACGCAGGCAAGTTGGTTTTGAAAGGAGTCACTTTTCCCCAAGAAGCCAAACTCAAGAGCCGACTTGGCAGGTGTCATTTTGTAGGGCGCGTTTGGGCCTCCGATGTCAGCCAGGTTTGGAGGAGGGAGCAGCTTTGGTCTGGGAGAAATCCTTGTCCTTCTGGAATTTTTGTAGGCAAAAGCCCAGGACGGGCCGCAGGCAAGTTAGGCAAGTTGGCTTTGAAAGGAGGCACTTTTCCCCAAGAAGCCAAACTCAAGAGCCCACTTGGCAGGTGTCATTTTGTAGGGCGCGTTTGGGCCTCCGATGGCAGCCAGGTTTGGAGGAGGGGGCAGCTTTGGTCTGGGAGAAATCCTCGTCCTTATGGAATTTTTGTACTCAAAAGCCCAGGACGGGCCGCAGGCAAGTTAGGCAAGTTGGCTCCGAAAGGAGGCACTTTTCCCCAAGAAGCCAAACTCAAGAACCCACAATGCAGATGTCATTTTGTAGGGCGCGTTTGGGCCTCCGATGGCAGCCAGGTTTGGAGGAGGGGGCAGCTTTGTTCTGGGAGAAATCCTCGTCCTTATGGAATTTTTGTAGGCAAAAGCCCTGCATGGGCCGCCGGCAAGTTGACTCCGAAAGGAGGCAATTTTCCCCAAGAAGCCAAACTCAAGAGCCCACTTGGCAGGTGTCATTTTGTAGGGCGCGTTTGGGCCTCCGATGGCAGCCAGGTTTGGAGGAGGGGGCAGCTTTGGTCTGGGAGGAATCCTCGTCCTTATGGAATTTTTGTAGCAAAAGCCCAGGACGTGCCGCAGGCAAGTTGGTTTTGAAAGGAGTCACTTTTCCCCAAGGAGCCAAACTCAAGAGCCGACTTGGCAGGTGTCATTTTGTAGGGCGCGTTTGGGCCTCCGATGGCAGCCAGGTTTGGAGGAGGGGGCAGCTTTGGTCTGGGAGAAATCCTCGTCCTTATGGAATTTTTGTAGGGAAAAACCCCACATGGGCCGCAGGCAAGTTAGGCAAGTTGACTCCGAAAGGAGGCACTTTTCCCCAAGAAGCCAAACTCAAGAACCCTCAATGCAGATGTCATTTTGTGGGGCGCGTTTGGGCCTCCGATGGCAGCCAGGTTTGGAGGAGGGGGCAGCTTTGGTCTGGGAGAAATCCTCGTCCTTATGGAATTTTTGTAGTCTAAAGCCCAGCACGGGCCGCAGGCTAGTTAGGCAAGTTGGCTTTGAAAGGAGGCACTTTTCCGCAAGAAGCCAAACTCAAGAGCCCACTTGGCAGATGTCATTTTGTAGGGCGCGTTTGGGCCTCCGATGGCAGCCAGGTTTGGAGGAGGGGGCAGCTTTGGTCTGGGAGAAATCCTCGTCCTTATGGAATTTTTGGAGGCAAAAGCCCTGGACGGGCCGCAGGCAAGTTGGCTTTGAAAGGAGGCACTTCCACCCAAGAAGCCAAACTCAAGAGCCCACATGGCAGGTGTCATTTTGTAGGGCACGTTTGGGCCTCCGATGGCAGCCAGGTTTGGAGGAGGGGGCAGCTTTGGTCTGGGAGAAATCCTCGTCCTTCTGGAATTTTTGTAGGCAAAAGCCCTGCATGGGCCGCAGGCAAGTTGACTCCGAAAGGAGGCACTTTTCCCCAGGAAGCCAAACTCAAGAACCCTCAATGCAGGTGTCATTTTGTGGGGCGCGTTTGGGCCTCCGATGGCAGCCAGGTTTGGAGGAGGGAGCAGCTTTGGTCTGGGAGAAATCCTCGTCGTTCTGGAATTTTTGGAGGCAAAAGCCCAGGACGGGCCGCAGGCAAGTTAGGCAATTTGGCTCCGAAAGGAGTCACATTTCCCCAAGAAGCCAAACTCAAGAGCCCACTTGGCAGATGTCATTTTGTAGGGCGCGTTTGGGCCTCTGATGGCAGCCAGGTTTGGAGGAGGGGGCAGCTTTGGTCTGGGAGAAATCCTCGTCCTTATGGAATTTTTGTAGGCAAAAGCCCAGCACGGGCCGCAGGCAAGTTGGCTTTGAAAGGAGGTACTTCCACCCAAGAAGCCAAACTCAAGAGCCCACTTGGCAGATGTCATTTTGTAGGGCACGTTTGGGCCTCCGATGGCAGCCAGGTTTGGAGGAGGGGGCAGCTTTGGTCTGGGAGAAATCCTCGTCCTTATGGAATTTTTGTAGGCAAAAGCCCTGCATGGGCCGCAGGCAAGTTGACTCCGAAAGGAGGCACATTTCCCCAGAAAGCCAAACTCAAGAGCCCACTTGGCAGATGTCATTTTGTAGGGCGCGTTTGGGCCTCCGATGGAAGCCAGGTTTGGAGGAGGGGGCAGCTTTGGTCTGGGAGAAATCCTCGTCCTTATGGAATTTTTGTCGGCAAAAGCCCAGGACGGGCCGCAGGCAAGTTAGGCAATTTGGCTCCGAAAAGAGGCACTTTTCCCCAAGAAGCCAAACTCAAGAGCCCACTTGGCAGATGTCATTTTGTAGGGCGCGTTTGGGCCTCCGATGGCAGCCAGGTTTGGAGGAGGGGGCAGCTTTGGTCTGGGAGGAATCCTCGTCCTTATGGAATTTTTGTAGCAAACGTCCGGGACGGGATGCAGGCAAGTTGGTTTTGAAAGGAGGCACTTTTCCCCAAGAAGCCAAACTCAAGAGCCCACTTGGCAGATGTCATTTTGTAGGGCGCGTTTGGGCCTCCGATGGCAGCCAGGTTTGGAGGAGGGAGCAGCTTTGGTCTGGGAGAAATCCTTGTCCTTCTGGAATTTTTGTAGGCAAAAGCCCAGGACGGGCCGCAGGCAAGTTAGGCAAGTTGGCTTTGAAAGGAGGCACTTTTCCCCAAGAAGCCAAACTCAAGAACCCACAATGCAGATGTCATTTTGTAGGGTGCGTTTGGGCCTCCGATGGCAGCCAGGTTTGGAGGAGGGGGCAGCTTTGGTCTGGGAGAAATCCTCGTCCTTCTGGAATTTTTGTACTCAAAAGCCCAGGACGGGCCGCAGGCAAGTTAGGCAAGTTGGCTGCGAAAGGAGGCACTTTTCCCCAAGAAGCCAAACTCAAGAACCCACAATGCAGATGTCATTTTGTAGGGCGCGTTTGGACCTCCGATGGCAGCCAGGTTTGGAGGAGGGGGCAGCTTTCTTCTCGGAGAAATCCTCGTCCTTATGGAATTTTTGGAGGCAAAAGCCCAGGACGGGACGCAGGCAAGTTGGCTTTGAAAGGAGGCACTTTCCCCCAAGAAGCCAAACTCAAGAGCCCACTTGGCAGATGTCATTTTGTAGGGCACGTTTGGGCCTCCGATGGCAGCCAGGTTTGGAGGAGGGGGCAGCTTTGGTCTGGGAGAAATCCTCGTCCTTATGGAATTTTTGTAGGCAAAAGCCCTGCATGGGCCGCCGGCAAGTTGACTCCGAAAGGAGGCACTTTTCCCCAAGAAGCCAAACTCAAGAGCCCACTTGGCAGATGTCATTTTGTAGGGCGCGTTTGGGCCTCCGATGGCAGCCAGGTTTGGAGGAGGGGGCAGCTTTGGTCTGGGAGAAATCCTCGTCCTTATGGAATTTTTGTAGGCAAAAGCCCAGAATGGGCCGCAGGCTAGTTAGGCAAGTTGGCTTTGAAAGGAGGCACTTTTCCGCAAGAAGCCAAACTCAAGAGCCCACTTGGCAGATGTCATTTTGTAGGGCGCGTTTGGGCCTCCGATGGCAGCCAGGTTTGGAGGAGGGGGCAGCTTTGGTCTGGGAGAAATCCTCGTCCTTCTGGAATTTTTGGAGGCAAAAGCCCAGGACGGGCCGCAGGCAAGTTGGCTTTGAAAGGAGGCACTTTCCCCCAAGAAGCCAAACTCAAGAGCCCACTTGGCAGATGTCATTTTGTAGGGCACGTTTGGGCCTCCGATGGCAGCCAGGTTTGGAGGAGGGGGCAGCTTTGGTCTGGGAGAAATCCTCGTCCTTATGGAATTTTTGTAGGCAAAAGCCCTGCATGAGTCGCAGGCAAGTTGACTCCGAAAGGAGGCACTTTTCCGCAAGAAGCCAAACTCAAGAGCCCACTTGGCAGATGTCATTTTGTAGGGCGCGTTTGGGCCTCCGATGGCAGCCAGGTTTGGAGGAGGGGGCAGCTTTGGTCTGGGAGGAATCCTCGTCCATATGAAATTTTTGTAGCAAAAGCCCGGGACGGGACGCAGGCAAGTTGGTTTTGAATGGAGTCACTTTTCCCCAAGAAGCCAAACTCAAGAGCCCACTTCGCAGGTGTCATTTTGTAGGGCGCGTTTGGGCCTCCGATGTCAGCCAGGTTTGGAGGAGGGGGCAGCTTTGGTCTGGGAGAAATCCTCGTCCTTATGGAATTTTTGTAGGCAAAAACCCCGCATGGGCGGCAGGCAAGTTAGGCATGTTGACTCCGAAAGGAGGCACTTTTCCCCAAGAAGCCAAACTCAAGAACACTCAATGCAGATGTCATTTTGTGGGGCGCGTTTGGGCCTCCGATGGCAGCCAGGTTTGGAGGAGGGGGCAGCTTTGGTCTGGGAGAAATCCTCGTCCTTATGGAATTTTTGTAGGCAAAAGCCCAGAATGGGCTGCAGGCAAGGTAGGCAAGTTGCTTTGAAAGGAGGCACTTTTCCGCAAGAAGCCAAACTCAAGAGCCCACTTGGCAGATGTCATTTTGAAGGGCGCGTTTGGGCCTCCGATGGCAGCCAGGTTTGGAGGAGGGGGCAGCTTTGGTCTGGGAGAAATCCTCGTCCTTATGGAATTTTTGTAGGCAAAAGCCCAGGACGGGCCGCAGGCAAGTTGGCTTTGAAAGGAGGCACTTCCACCCAAGAAGCCAAACTCAAGAGCCCACATGGCAGATGTCATTTTGTAGGGCACGTTTGGGCCTCCGATGGCAGCCAGGTTTGGAGGAGGGGGCAGCTTTGGTCTGGGAGGAATCCTCGTCCTTATGGAATTTTTGTAGCAAAAGCCCGGGACGGGACACAGGCAAGTTGGTTTTGAAAGGAGTCACTTTTCCCCAAGAAGCCAAACTCAAGAGCCCACTTGGCAGGTGTCATTTTGTAGGGCACGTTTGGGCCTCCGATGGCAGCCAGGTTTGGAGGAGGGGGCAGCTTTGGTCTGGGAGAAATCCTCGTCCTTATGGAATTTTTGGAGGCAAAAGCCCAGGACAGGCCGCAGGCAAGTTAGGCAAGTTGGCTCCGAAAGGAGGCACTTTTCCCCAAGAAGCCAAACTCCAGAACCCTCAATGCAGATGTCATTTTGTGGGGCGCGTTTGGGCCTCCGATGGCAGCCAGGTTTGGAGGAGGGGGCAGCTTTGGTCTGGGAGAAATCCTCGTCCTTATGGAATTTTTGGAGGCAAAAGCCCTGCATGGGCCGCCGGCAAGTTGACTCCGAAAGGAGGCACTTTTCCCCAAGAAGCCAAACTCAAGAGCCCGCTTGGCAGATGTCATTTTGTAGGGCGCGTTTGGGCCTCCGATGGCAGCCAGGTTTGGCGGAGGGGGCAGCTTTGGTCTGGGAGGAATCCTCGTCCTTATGGAATTTTTGTAGCAAACGTCCGGGACGGGGCGCAGGCAAGTTGGTTTTGAAAGGAGTCACTTTTCCCCAAGAAGCCAAACTCAAGAGCCCACTTGGCAGATGTCATTTTGTAGGGCGCGTTTGGGCCTCCGATGGCAGCCAGGTTTGGAGGAGGGGGCAGCTTTGGTCTGGGAGAAATCCTTGTCCTTCTGGAATTTTTGTAGGCAAAAGCCCAGGACGGGCCGCAGGCAAGTTAGGCAAGTTGGCTCCGAAAGGAGGCACTTTTCCCCAAGAAGCCAAACTCCAGAACCCTCAATGCAGATGTCATTTTGTGGGGCGCGTTTGGGCCTCCGATGGCAGCCAGGTTTGGAGGAGGGGGCAGCTTTGGTCTGGGAGAAATCCTCGTCCTTATGGAATTTTTGGAGGCAAAAGCCCTGCATGGGCCGCCGGCAAGTTGACTCCGAAAGGAGGCACTTTTCCCCAAGAAGCCAAACTCAAGAGCCCGCTTGGCAGATGTCATTTTGTAGGGCGCGTTTGGGCCTCCGATGGCAGCCAGGTTTGGCGGAGGGGGCAGCTTTGGTCTGGGAGGAATCCTCGTCCTTATGGAATTTTTGTAGCAAACGTCCGGGACGGGGCGCAGGCAAGTTGGTTTTGAAAGGAGTCACTTTTCCCCAAGAAGCCAAACTCAAGAGCCCACTTGGCAGATGTCATTTTGTAGGGCACGTTTGGGCCTCCGATGGCAGCCAGGTTTGGAGGAGGGGGCAGCTTTGGTCTGGGAGAAATCCTCGTCCTTATGGAATTTTTGTAGGCAAAAGCCCTGCATGGGCCGCAGGCAAGTTGACTCCGAAAGGAGGCACATTTCCCCAGAAAGCCAAACTCAAGAGCCCACTTGGCAGATGTCATTTTGTAGGGCGCGTTTGGGCCTCCGATGGAAGCCAGGTTTGGAGGAGGGGGCAGCTTTGGTCTGGGAGAAATCCTCGTCCTTATGGAATTTTTGTCGGCAAAAGCCCAGGACGGGCCGCAGGCAAGTTAGGCAATTTGGCTCCGAAAAGAGGCACTTTTCCCCAAGAAGCCAAACTCAAGAGCCCACTTGGCAGATGTCATTTTGTAGGGCGCGTTTGGGCCTCCGATGGCAGCCAGGTTTGGAGGAGGGGGCAGCTTTGGTCTGGGAGGAATCCTCGTCCTTATGGAATTTTTGTAGCAAACGTCCGGGACGGGATGCAGGCAAGTTGGTTTTGAAAGGAGTCACTTTTCCCCAAGAAGCCAAACTCAAGAGCCCACTTGGCAGATGTCATTTTGTAGGGCGCGTTTGGGCCTCCGATGGCAGCCAGGTTTGGAGGAGGGAGCAGCTTTGGTCTGGGAGAAATCCTTGTCCTTCTGGAATTTTTGTAGGCAAAAGCCCAGGACGGGCCGCAGGCAAGTTAGGCAAGTTGGCTTTGAAAGGAGGCACTTTTCCCCAAGAAGCCAAACTCAAGAACCCACAATGCAGATGTCATTTTGTAGGGTGCGTTTGGGCCTCCGATGGCAGCCAGGTTTGGAGGAGGGGGCAGCTTTGGTCTGGGAGAAATCCTCGTCCTTCTGGAATTTTTGTACTCAAAAGCCCAGGACGGGCCGCAGGCAAGTTAGGCAAGTTGGCTGCGAAAGGAGGCACTTTTCCCCAAGAAGCCAAACTCAAGAACCCACAATGCAGATGTCATTTTGTAGGGCGCGTTTGGACCTCCGATGGCAGCCAGGTTTGGAGGAGGGGGCAGCTTTCTTCTCGGAGAAATCCTCGTCCTTATGGAATTTTTGGAGGCAAAAGCCCAGGACGGGACGCAGGCAAGTTGGCTTTGAAAGGAGGCACTTTCCCCCAAGAAGCCAAACTCAAGAGCCCACTTGGCAGATGTCATTTTGTAGGGCACGTTTGGGCCTCCGATGGCAGCCAGGTTTGGAGGAGGGGGCAGCTTTGGTCTGGGAGAAATCCTCGTCCTTATGGAATTTTTGTAGGCAAAAGCCCTGCATGGGCCGCCGGCAAGTTGACTCCGAAAGGAGGCACTTTTCCCCAAGAAGCCAAACTCAAGAGCCCACTTGGCAGATGTCATTTTGTAGGGCGCGTTTGGGCCTCCGATGGCAGCCAGGTTTGGAGGAGGGGGCAGCTTTGGTCTGGGAGAAATCCTCGTCCTTATGGAATTTTTGTAGGCAAAAGCCCAGAATGGGCCGCAGGCTAGTTAGGCAAGTTGGCTTTGAAAGGAGGCACTTTTCCGCAAGAAGCCAAACTCAAGAGCCCACTTGGCAGATGTCATTTTGTAGGGCGCGTTTGGGCCTCCGATGGCAGCCAGGTTTGGAGGAGGGGGCAGCTTTGGTCTGGGAGAAATCCTCGTCCTTCTGGAATTTTTGGAGGCAAAAGCCCAGGACGGGCCGCAGGCAAGTTGGCTTTGAAAGGAGGCACTTTCCCCCAAGAAGCCAAACTCAAGAGCCCACTTGGCAGATGTCATTTTGTAGGGCACGTTTGGGCCTCCGATGGCAGCCAGGTTTGGAGGAGGGGGCAGCTTTGGTCTGGGAGAAATCCTCGTCCTTATGGAATTTTTGTAGGCAAAAGCCCTGCATGAGTCGCAGGCAAGTTGACTCCGAAAGGAGGCACTTTTCCGCAAGAAGCCAAACTCAAGAGCCCACTTGGCAGATGTCATTTTGTAGGGCGCGTTTGGGCCTCCGATGGCAGCCAGGTTTGGAGGAGGGGGCAGCTTTGGTCTGGGAGGAATCCTCGTCCATATGAAATTTTTGTAGCAAAAGCCCGGGACGGGACGCAGGCAAGTTGGTTTTGAATGGAGTCACTTTTCCCCAAGAAGCCAAACTCAAGAGCCCACTTCGCAGGTGTCATTTTGTAGGGCGCGTTTGGGCCTCCGATGTCAGCCAGGTTTGGAGGAGGGGGCAGCTTTGGTCTGGGAGAAATCCTCGTCCTTATGGAATTTTTGTAGGCAAAAACCCCGCATGGGCGGCAGGCAAGTTAGGCATGTTGACTCCGAAAGGAGGCACTTTTCCCCAAGAAGCCAAACTCAAGAACACTCAATGCAGATGTCATTTTGTGGGGCGCGTTTGGGCCTCCGATGGCATCCAGGTTTGGAGGAGGGGGCAGCTTTGGTCTGGGAGAAATCCTCGTCCTTATGGAATTTTTGTAGGCAAAAGCCCAGAATGGGCTGCAGGCAAGGTAGGCAAGTTGCTTTGAAAGGAGGCACTTTTCCGCAAGAAGCCAAACTCAAGAGCCCACTTGGCAGATGTCATTTTGAAGGGCGCGTTTGGGCCTCCGATGGCAGCCAGGTTTGGAGGAGGGGGCAGCTTTGGTCTGGGAGAAATCCTCGTCCTTATGGAATTTTTGTAGGCAAAAGCCCAGGACGGGCCGCAGGCAAGTTGGCTTTGAAAGGAGGCACTTCCACCCAAGAAACCAAACTCAAGAGCCCACATGGCAGATGTCATTTTGTAGGGCACGTTTGGGCCTCCGATGGCAGCCAGGTTTGGAGGAGGGGGCAGCTTTGGTCTGGGAGGAATCCTCGTCCTTATGGAATTTTTGTAGCAAAAGCCCGGGACGGGACACAGGCAAGTTGGTTTTGAAAGGAGTCACTTTTCCCCAAGAAGCCAAACTCAAGAGCCCACTTGGCAGGTGTCATTTTGTAGGGCACGTTTGGGCCTCCGATGGCAGCCAGGTTTGGAGGAGGGGGCAGCTTTGGTCTGGGAGAAATCCTCGTCCTTATGGAATTTTTGGAGGCAAAAGCCCAGGACAGGCCGCAGGCAAGTTAGGCAAGTTGGCTCCGAAAGGAGGCACTTTTCCCCAAGAAGCCAAACTCCAGAACCCTCAATGCAGATGTCATTTTGTGGGGCGCGTTTGGGCCTCCGATGGCAGCCAGGTTTGGAGGAGGGGGCAGCTTTGGTCTGGGAGAAATCCTCGTCCTTATGGAATTTTTGGAGGCAAAAGCCCTGCATGGGCCGCCGGCAAGTTGACTCCGAAAGGAGGCACTTTTCCCCAAGAAGCCAAACTCAAGAGCCCGCTTGGCAGATGTCATTTTGTAGGGCGCGTTTGGGCCTCCGATGGCAGCCAGGTTTGGCGGAGGGGGCAGCTTTGGTCTGGGAGGAATCCTCGTCCTTATGGAATTTTTGTAGCAAACGTCCGGGACGGGGCGCAGGCAAGTTGGTTTTGAAAGGAGTCACTTTTCCCCAAGAAGCCAAACTCAAGAGCCCACTTGGCAGATGTCATTTTGTAGGGCGCGTTTGGGCCTCCGATGGCAGCCAGGTTTGGAGGAGGGGGCAGCTTTGGTCTGGGAGAAATCCTTGTCCTTCTGGAATTTTTGTAGGCAAAAGCCCAGGACGGGCCGCAGGCAAGTTAGGCAAGTTGGCTTTGAAAGGAGGCACTTTTCCCCAAGAAGCCAAACTCAAGAGCCCACTTGGCAGATGTCATTTTGTAGGGCGCGTTTGGGCCTCCGATGGCAGCCAGGTTTGGAGGAGGGGGCAGCTTTGGTCTGGGAGAAATCCTCGTCCTTATGGAATTTTTGTACTCAAAAGCCCAGGACGGGCCGCAGGCAAGTTAGGCAAGTTGGCTCCGAAAGGAGGCACTTTTCCCCAAGAAGCCAAACTCAAGAACCCACAATGCAGATGTCATTTTGTAGGGCGCGTTTGGGCCTCCGATGGCAGCCAGGTTTGGAGGAGGGGGCAGCTTTGGTCTGTGAGAAATCCTCGTTCTTATGGAATTTTTGTAGGCAAAAGCCCAGGACGGGACGCAGGCAAGTTGGCTTTGAAAGGAGGCACTTTCCCCCAAGAAGCCAAACTCAAGAGCCCACTTGGCAGATGTCATTTTGTAGGGCGCGTTTGGGCCTCCGATGGCAGCCAGGTTTGGAGGAGGGGGCAGCTTTGTTCTGGGAGAAATCCTCGTCCTTATGGAATTTTTGTAGGTAAAAGCCCAGAATGGGCCGCAGGCTAGTTAGGCAAGTTGGCTTTGAAAGGAGGCACTTTTCCGCAAGAAGCCAAACTCAGGAGCCCACTTGGCAGATGTCATTTTGTAGGGCGCGTTTGGGCCTCCGATGGCAGCCAGGTTTGGAGGAGGGGGCAGCTTTGGTCTGGGAGAAATCCTCGTCCTTATGGAATTTTTGTACTCAAAAGCCCAGGACGGGCCGCAGGCAAGTTAGGCAAGTTGGCTGCGAAAGGAGGCACTTTTCCCCAAGAAGCCAAACTCAAGAACCCACAATGCAGATGTCATTTTGTAGGGCGCGTTTGGACCTCCGATGGCAGCCAGGTTTGGAGGAGGGGGCAGCTTTCTTCTCGGAGAAATCCTCGTCCTTATGGAATTTTTGGAGGCAAAAGCCCAGGACGGGACGCAGGCAAGTTGGCTTTGAAAGGAGGCACTTTCCCCCAAGAAGCCAAACTCAAGAGCCCACTTGGCAGATGTCATTTTGTAGGGCACGTTTGGGCCTCCGATGGCAGCCAGGTTTGGAGGAGGGGGCAGCTTTGGTCTGGGAGAAATCCTCGTCCTTATGGAATTTTTGTAGGCAAAAGCCCTGCATGGGCCGCCGGCAAGTTGACTCCGAAAGGAGGCACTTTTCCCCAAGAAGCCAAACTCAAGAGCCCACTTGGCAGATGTCATTTTGTAGGGCGCGTTTGGGCCTCCGATGGCAGCCAGGTTTGGAGGAGGGGGCAGCTTTGGTCTGGGAGAAATCCTCGTCCTTATGGAATTTTTGTAGGCAAAAGCCCAGAATGGGCCGCAGGCTAGTTAGGCAAGTTGGCTTTGAAAGGAGGCACTTTTCCGCAAGAAGCCAAACTCAAGAGCCCACTTGGCAGATGTCATTTTGTAGGGCGCGTTTGGGCCTCCGATGGCAGCCAGGTTTGGAGGAGGGGGCAGCTTTGGTCTGGGAGAAATCCTCGTCCTTCTGGAATTTTTGGAGGCAAAAGCCCAGGACGGGCCGCAGGCAAGTTGGCTTTGAAAGGAGGCACTTTCCCCCAAGAAGCCAAACTCAAGAGCCCACTTGGCAGATGTCATTTTGTAGGGCACGTTTGGGCCTCCGATGGCAGCCAGGTTTGGAGGAGGGGGCAGCTTTGGTCTGGGAGAAATCCTCGTCCTTATGGAATTTTTGTAGGCAAAAGCCCTGCAGGAGTCGCAGGCAAGTTGACTCCGAAAGGAGGCACTTTTCCGCAAGAAGCCAAACTCAAGAGCCCACTTGGCAGATGTCATTTTGTAGGGCGCGTTTGGGCCTCCGATGGCAGCCAGGTTTGGAGGAGGGGGCAGCTTTGGTCTGGGAGGAATCCTCGTCCATATGAAATTTTTGTAGCAAAAGCCCGGGACGGGACGCAGGCAAGTTGGTTTTGAATGGAGTCACTTTTCCCCAAGAAGCCAAACTCAAGAGCCCACTTCGCAGGTGTCATTTTGTAGGGCGCGTTTGGGCCTCCGATGTCAGCCAGGTTTGGAGGAGGGGGCAGCTTTGGTCTGGGAGAAATCCTCGTCCTTATGGAATTTTTGTAGGCAAAAACCCCGCATGGGCGGCAGGCAAGTTAGGCATGTTGACTCCGAAAGGAGGCACTTTTCCCCAAGAAGCCAAACTCAAGAACACTCAATGCAGATGTCATTTTGTGGGGCGCGTTTGGGCCTCCGATGGCAGCCAGGTTTGGAGGAGGGGGCAGCTTTGGTCTGGGAGAAATCCTCGTCCTTATGGAATTTTTGTAGGCAAAAGCCCAGAATGGGCTGCAGGCAAGGTAGGCAAGTTGCTTTGAAAGGAGGCACTTTTCCGCAAGAAGCCAAACTCAAGAGCCCACTTGGCAGATGTCATTTTGAAGGGCGCGTTTGGGCCTCCGATGGCAGCCAGGTTTGGAGGAGGGGGCAGCTTTGGTCTGGGAGAAATCCTCGTCCTTATGGAATTTTTGTAGGCAAAAGCCCAGGACGGGCCGCAGGCAAGTTGGCTTTGAAAGGAGGCACTTCCACCCAAGAAACCAAACTCAAGAGCCCACATGGCAGATGTCATTTTGTAGGGCACGTTTGGGCCTCCGATGGCAGCCAGGTTTGGAGGAGGGGGCAGCTTTGGTCTGGGAGGAATCCTCGTCCTTATGGAATTTTTGTAGCAAAAGCCCGGGACGGGACACAGGCAAGTTGGTTTTGAAAGGAGTCACTTTTCCCCAAGAAGCCAAACTCAAGAGCCCACTTGGCAGGTGTCATTTTGTAGGGCACGTTTGGGCCTCCGATGGCAGCCAGGTTTGGAGGAGGGGGCAGCTTTGGTCTGGGAGAAATCCTCGTCCTTATGGAATTTTTGGAGGCAAAAGCCCAGGACAGGCCGCAGGCAAGTTAGGCAAGTTGGCTCCGAAAGGAGGCACTTTTCCCCAAGAAGCCAAACTCCAGAACCCTCAATGCAGATGTCATTTTGTGGGGCGCGTTTGGGCCTCCGATGGCAGCCAGGTTTGGAGGAGGGGGCAGCTTTGGTCTGGGAGAAATCCTCGTCCTTATGGAATTTTTGGAGGCAAAAGCCCTGCATGGGCCGCCGGCAAGTTGACTCCGAAAGGAGGCACTTTTCCCCAAGAAGCCAAACTCAAGAGCCCGCTTGGCAGATGTCATTTTGTAGGGCGCGTTTGGGCCTCCGATGGCAGCCAGGTTTGGCGGAGGGGGCAGCTTTGGTCTGGGAGGAATCCTCGTCCTTATGGAATTTTTGTAGCAAACGTCCGGGACGGGGCGCAGGCAAGTTGGTTTTGAAAGGAGTCACTTTTCCCCAAGAAGCCAAACTCAAGAGCCCACTTGGCAGATGTCATTTTGTAGGGCGCGTTTGGGCCTCCGATGGCAGCCAGGTTTGGAGGAGGGGGCAGCTTTGGTCTGGGAGAAATCCTCGTCCTTATGGAATTTTTGTACTCAAAAGCCCAGGACGGGCCGCAGGCAAGTTAGGCAAGTTGGCTCCGAAAGGAGGCACTTTTCCCCAAGAAGCCAAACTCAAGAACCCACAATGCAGATGTCATTTTGTAGGGCGCGTTTGGGCCTCCGATGGCAGCCAGGTTTGGAGGAGGGGGCAGCTTTGGTCTGTGAGAAATCCTCGTTCTTATGGAATTTTTGTAGGCAAAAGCCCAGGACGGGACGCAGGCAAGTTGGCTTTGAAAGGAGGCACTTTCCCCCAAGAAGCCAAACTCAAGAGCCCACTTGGCAGATGTCATTTTGTAGGGCGCGTTTGGGCCTCCGATGGCAGCCAGGTTTGGAGGAGGGGGCAGCTTTGTTCTGGGAGAAATCCTCGTCCTTATGGAATTTTTGTAGGTAAAAGCCCAGAATGGGCCGCAGGCTAGTTAGGCAAGTTGGCTTTGAAAGGAGGCACTTTTCCGCAAGAAGCCAAACTCAGGAGCCCACTTGGCAGATGTCATTTTGTAGGGCGCGTTTGGGCCTCCGATGGCAGCCAGGTTTGGAGGAGGGGGCAGCTTTGGTCTGGGAGAAATCCTCGTCCTTATGGAATTTTTGGAGGCAAAAGCCCAGGACGGGCCGCAGGCAAGTTGGCTTTGAAAGGAGGCACTTCCACCCAAGAAGCCAAACTCAAGAGCCCACTTGGCAGATGTCATTTTGTAGGGCACGTTTGGGCCTCCGATGGCAGCCAGGTTTGGAGGAGGGGGCAGCTTTGGTCTGGGAGAAATCCTCGTCCTTATGGAATTTTTGTAGTCTAAAACCCAGCACGGGCTGCAGGCAAGTTGGCTTTGAAAGGAGGCACTTCCACCCAAGAAGCCAAACTCAAGAGCCCACTTGGCAGATGTCATTTTGTAGGGCACGTTTGGGCCTCCGATGGCAGCCAGGTTTGGAGGAGGGGGCAGCTTTGGTCTGGGAGGAATCCTCGTCCTTATGGAATTTTTGTAGCAAAAGCCTGGGACGGGACACAGGCAAGTTGGTTTTGAAAGGAGTCACATTTCCCCAAGAAGCCAAACTCAAGAGCCCACTTGACAGGTGTCATTTTGTAGGGCACGTTTGGGCCTCCGATGGCAGCCAGGTTTGGAGGAGGGGACAGCTTTGGCCTGGGAGAAATCCTCGTCCTT
The DNA here is from genome assembly GCF_963662255.1 of Cinclus cinclus. Taxonomy (NCBI): domain Eukaryota; kingdom Metazoa; phylum Chordata; class Aves; order Passeriformes; family Cinclidae; genus Cinclus; species Cinclus cinclus. The sequence continues at coordinate 153,802 of NW_026912157.1, read as the reverse complement.
CTGGAATTTTTGGAGGCAAAAGCCCAGGACGTGCCGCAGGCAAGTTAAGCAAGTTGGCTTTGAAAGGAGGCACTTTTCCCCAAGAAGCCAAACTCAAGAACCCTCAATGCAGATGTCATTTTGTGGGGCGCGTTTGGGCCTCCGATGGCAGCCAGGTTTGGAGGAGGGGGCAGCTTTGGTCTGGGAGAAATCCTCGTCCTTATGGAATTTTTGTAGTCTAAAGCCCAGCACGGGCCGCAGGCTAGTTAGGCAAGTTGGCTTTGAAAGGAGGCACTTTTCCGCAAGAAGCCAAACTCAAGAGCCCACTTGGCAGATGTCATTTTGTAGGGCGCGTTTGGGCCTCCGATGGCAGCCAGGTTTGGAGGAGGGGGCAGCTTTGGTCTGGGAGAAATCCTCGTCCTTATGGAATTTTTGTAGTCTAAAGCCCAGCACGGGCCGCAGGCTAGTTAGGCAAGTTGGCTTTGAAAGGAGGCACTTTTCCGCAAGAAGCCAAACTCAAGAGCCCACTTGGCAGATGTCATTTTGTAGGGCACGTTTGGGCCTCCGATGGCAGCCAGGTTTGGAGGAGGGGGCAGCTTTGGTCTGGGAGGAATCCTCGTCCTTATGGAATTTTTGTAGCAAAAGCCTGGGACGGGACACAGGCAAGTTGGTTTTGAAAGGAGTCACATTTCCCCAAGAAGCCAAACTCAAGAGCCCACTTGACAGGTGTCATTTTGTAGGGCACGTTTGGGCCTCCGATGGCAGCCAGGTTTGGAGGAGGGGGCAGCTTTGGTCTGGGAGAAATCCTCGTCCTTATGGAATTTTTGTAGGCAAAAGCCCTGCATGGGCCGCAGGCAAGTTGACTCCGAAAGGAGGCACTTTTCCCCAGGAAGCCAAACTCAAGAACCCTCAATGCAGGTGTCATTTTGTGGGGCGCGTTTGGGCCTCCGATGGCAGCCAGGTTTGGAGGAGGGGGCAGCTTTGGTCTGGGAGAAATCCTCGTCCTTCTGGAATTTTTGTAGGCAAATCCCAGGACGGGCCGCAGGCAAGTTGGCTTTGAAAGGAGGTACTTCCACCCAAGAAGCCAAACTCAAGAGCCCACTTGGCAGATGTCATTTTGTAGGGCACGTTTGGGCCTCCGATGGCAGCCAGGTTTGGAGGAGGGGGCAGCTTTGGTCTGGGAGAAATCCTCGTCCTTATGGAATTTTTGTAGTCTAAAACCCAGCACGGGCTGCAGGCAAGTTGGCTTTGAAAGGAGGCACTTCCACCCAAGAAGCCAAACTCAAGAGCCCACTTGGCAGATGTCATTTTGTAGGGCACGTTTGGGCCTCCGATGGCAGCCAGGTTTGGAGGAGGGGGCAGCTTTGGTCTGGGAGGAATCCTCGTCCTTATGGAATTTTTGTAGCAAAAGCCTGGGACGGGACACAGGCAAGTTGGTTTTGAAAGGAGTCACATTTCCCCAAGAAGCCAAACTCAAGAGCCCACTTGACAGGTGTCATTTTGTAGGGCACGTTTGGGCCTCCGATGGCAGCCAGGTTTGGAGGAGGGGGCAGCTTTGGTCTGGGAGAAATCCTCGTCCTTCTGGAATTTTTGTAGGCAAAAGCCCAGGACGGGCCGCAGGAAAGTTAGGCAAGTTGGCTTTGAAAGGAGGCACTTTTCCCCAACAAGCCAAACTCAAGAACCCTCAATGCAGATGTCATTTTGTGGGGCGCGTTTGGGCCTCCGATGGCAGCCAGGTTTGGAGGAGGGGGCAGCTTTGGTCTGGGAGAAATCCTCGTCCTTATGGAATTTTTGTAGTCTAAAGCCCAGCACGGGCCGCAGGCTAGTTAGGCAAGTTGGCTTTGAAAGGAGGCACTTTTCCGCAAGAAGCCAAACTCAAGAGCCCACTTGGCAGATGTCATTTTGTAGGGCGCGTTTGGGCCTCCGATGGCAGCCAGGTTTGGAGGAGGGGGCAGCTTTGGTCTGGGAGAAATCCTCGTCCTTATGGAATTTTTGTAGGCAAAAGCCCAGGACGGGACGCAGGCAAGTTGGCTTTGAAAGGAGGCACTTCCACCCAAGAAGCCAAACTCAAGAGCCCACTTGGCAGGTGTCATTTTGTAGGGCACGTTTGGGCCTCCGATGGCAGCCAGGTTTGGAGGAGGGGGCAGCTTTGGTCTGGGAGAAATCCTCGTCCTTATGGAATTTTTGTAGGCAAAAGCCCTGCATGGGCCGCCGGCAAGTTGACTCCGAAAGGAGGCACTTTTCCCCAAGAAGCCAAACTCAAGAACCCTCAATGCAGGTGTCATTTTGTGGGGCGCGTTTGGGCCTCCGATGGCAGCCAGGTTTGGAGGAGGGGGCAGCTTTGGTCTGGGAGAAATCCTCGTCCTTATGGAATTTTTGTAGGCAAATCCCAGGACGGGCCGCAGGCAAGTTGGCTTTGAAAGGAGGCACTTTCCCCCAAGAAGCCAAACTCAAGAGCCCACTAGGCAGATGTCATTTTGTAGGGCACGTTTGGGCCTCCGATGGCAGCCAGGTTTGGAGGAGGGGGCAGCTTTGGTCTGGGAGAAATCCTCGTCCTTATGGAATTTTTGTAGTCTAAAACCCAGCGCGGGCTGCAGGCAAGTTGGCTTTGAAAGGAGGCACTTCCACCCAAGAAGCCAAACTCAAGAGCCCACTTGGCAGATGTCATTTTGTAGGGCACGTTTGGGCCTCCGATGGCAGCCAGGTTTGGAGGAGGGGGCAGCTTTGGTCTGGGAGGAATCCTCGTCCTTCTGGAATTTTTGTAGCAAAAGCCTGGGACGGGCCGCAGGCAAGTTAGGCAAGTTGGCTCCGAAAGGAGGCACTTTTCCCCAAGAAGCCAAACTCAAGAACCCTCAATGCAGATGTCATTTTGTGGGGCGCGTTTGGGCCTCTGATGGCAGCCAGGTTTGGAGGAGGGGGCAGCTTTGGTCTGGGAGAAATCCTCGTCCTTATGGAATTTTTGTAGTCTAAAGCCCAGCACGGGCCGCAGGATAGTTAGGCAAGTTGGCTTTGAAAGGAGGCACTTTTCCACAAGAAGCCAAACTCAAGAGCCCACTTGGCAGATGTCATTATGTAGGGCGCGTTTGGGCCTCCGATGGCAGCCAGGTTTGGAGGAGGGGGCAGCTTTGGTCTGGGAGAAATCCTCGTCCTTATGGAATTTTTGTAGGCAAAAGCCCTGCATGGGCCGCTGGCAAGTTGACTCCGAAAGGAGGCACTTTTCCCCAGGAAGCCAAAATCAAGAGCCCTCAATGCAGGTGTCATTTTGTAGGGCGCGTTTGGTCCTCCGATGGCAGCCAGGTTTGGAGGAGGGGGCAGCTTTGGTCTGGGAGAAATCCTCGTCCTTATGGAATTTTTGTAGTCTAAAGCCCAGCACGGGCCGCAGGCTAGTTAGGCAAGTTGGCTTTGAAAGGAGGCACTTTTCCCCAAGAAGCCAAACTCAAGAGCCCACTTGGCAGATGTCATTTTGTAGGGCGCGTTTGGGCCTCCGATGGCAGCCAGGTTTGGAGGAGGGGGCAGCTTTGGTCTGGGAGGAATCCTCGTCCTTATGGAATTTTTGTAGGCAACAGCCCAGGACGGGCCGCAGGCAAGTTGGCTTTGAAAGGAGGTACTTCCACCCAAGAAGCCAAACTCAAGAGCCCACTTGGCAGGTGTCATTTTGTAGGGCGCGTTTGGGCCTCCGATGACAGCCAGGTTTGGAGGAGGGGGCTGCTTTGGTCTGGGAGAAATCCTCGTCCTTATGGAATTTTTGTAGGCAAAAGCCCTGCATGGGCCGCAGGCAAGTTGAGTCCGAAAGGAGGCACTTTTCCCCAGAAAGCCAAACTCAAGAGCCCACTTGGCAGATGTCATTTTGTAGGGCGCGTTTGGGCCTCCGATGGCAGCCAGGTTTGGAGGAGGGGGCAGCTTTGGTCTGGGAGGAATCCTCGTCCTTATGGAATTTTTTTAGCAAAAGCCCGGGACGGGACGCAGGCAAGTTGGTTTTGAAAGGAGTCACTTTACCCCAAGAAGCCAAACTCAAGAGCCCACTTGGCAGGTGTCATTTTGTAGGGCGCGTTTGGGCCTCCGATGTCAGCCAGGTTTGGAGGAGGGGGCAGCTTTGGTCTGGGAGAAATCCTCGTCCTTATGGAATTTTTGTAGGCAAAAACCCCGCATGGGCCGCAGGCAAGTTAGGCAAGTTGGCTTTGAAAGGAGGCACTTTTCCCCAAGAAGCCAAACTCAAGAGCCCACTTGGCAGGTGTCATTTTGTAGGGCGCGTTTGGGCCTCCGATGGCAGCCAGGTTTGGAGGAGGGGGCAGCTTTGGTCTGGGAGAAATCCTCGTCCTTCTGGAATTTTTGTAGCAAAAGCCCAGGACGGGCCGCAGGCAAGTTAGGCAAGTTGGCTCCGAAAGGAGGCACTTTTCCCCAAGAAGCCAAACTCAAGAACCCTCAATGCAGATGTCATTTTGTGGGGCGCGTTTGGGCCTCCGATGGCAGCCAGGTTTGGAGGAGGGGGCAGCTTTGGTCTGGGAGAAATCCTCGTCCTTATGGAATTTTTGTAGTCTAAAGCCCAGCACGGGCTGCAGGCAAGTTGGCTTTGAAAGGAGGCACTTTCCCCCAAGAAGCCAAACTCAGGAGCCCACTTGGCAGATGTAATTTTGTAGGGCGCGTTTGGGCCTCCGATGGCAGCCAGGTTTGGAGGAGGGGGCAGCTTTGGTCTGGGAGAAATCCTCGTCCTTATGGAATTTTTGTAGGCAAAAGCCCAGCACGGGCCGCAGGCAAGTTGTCTTTGAAAGGAGATACTTCCACCCAAGAAGCCAAACTCAAGAGCCCACTTGGCAGATGTCATTTTGTAGGGCGCGTTTGGGCCTCCGATGGCAGCCAGGTTTGGAGGAGGGGGCAGCTTTGGTCTGGGAGAAATCCTCGTCCTTATGGAATTTTTGTAGGCAAAAGCCCAGGACGGGCCGCAGGCAAGTTGGCTTTGAAAGGAGGCACTTCCACCCAAGAAGCCAAACTCAAGAGCCCACTTGGCAGATGTCATTTTGTAGGGCACGTTTGGGCCTCCGATGGCAGCCAGGTTTGGAGGAGGGGGCAGCTTTGGTCTGGGAGAAATCCTCGTCCTTCTGGAATTTTTGTAGGCAAAAGCCCTGCATGGGCCGCCGGCAAGTTGACTCCGAAAGGAGGCACTTTTCCCCAAGAAGCCAAACTCAAGAGCCCACTTGGCAGATGTCATTTTGTAGGGCGCGTTTGGGCCTCCGATGGCAGCCAGGTTTGGAGGAGGGGGCAGCTTTGGTCTGGGAGAAATCCTTGTACTTATGGAATTTTTGTAGGCAAAAGCCCAGGACGGGCCGCAGGCAAGTTAGGCATGTTGGTTTTGAAAGGAGGCACTTTTCCCCAAGAAGCCAAACTCAAGAACCCGCAATGCAGATGTCCTTTTGTAGGGCGCGTTTGGGCCTCTGATGGCAGCCAGGTTTGGAGGAGGGGGCAGCTTTGGTCTGGGAGAAATCCTCGTCCTTATGGAATTTTTGTACTCAAAAGCCCAGGACGGGCCGCAGGCAAGTTAGGCATTTTGGCTCCGAAAGGAAGCACTTTTCCCCAAGAAGCCAAACTCAAGAGCCCACTTGGCAGATGTCATTTTGTAGGGCGCGTTTGGGCCTCCGATGGCAGCCAGGTTTGGAGGAGGGGGCAGCTTTGGTCTGGGAGAAATCCCCGTCCTTATGGAATTTTTGTCGGCAAAAGCCCTGCATGGGCCGCAGGCAAGTTGACTCCGAAAGGAGGCACTTTTCCCCAGGAAGCCAAACTCAAGAGCCCACTTGGCAGATGTCATTTTGTAGGGCGCGTTCGGGCCTCGATGGCAGCCAGGTTTGGAGGAGGGGACAGCTTTGGTCTGGGAGAAATCCTCGTCCTTCTGGAATTTTTGGAGGCAAAAGCCCACGAAGGGCCGCAGGCAAGTTAGGCAAGTTGGCTCCGAAAGGAGGCACTTTTCCCCAAGAAGCCAAACTCAAGAACCCTCAATGCAGATGTCATTTTGTGGGGCGCGTTTGGGCCTCCGATGGCAGCCAGGTTTGGAGGAGGGGGCAGCTTTGGTCTGGGAGAAATCCTCGTCCTTATGGAATTTTTGTAGTCTAAAGCCCAGCACGGGCTGCAGGCAAGTTGGCTCCGAAAGGAGGCACTTTCCCCCAAGAAGCCAAACTCAGGAGCCCACTTGGCAGATGTCATTTTGTAGGGCGCGTTTGGGCCACCGATGGCAGCTAGGTTTGGAGGAGGGGGCAGCTTTGGTCTGGGAGGAATCCTCGTCCGTATGGAATTTTTGTAGGCAAAAGCCCAGAATGGGCTGCAGGCTAGTTAGGCAAGTTGGCTTTGAAAGGAGGCACTTTTCCGCAAGAAGCCAATCTCAAGAGCCCACTTGGCAGATGTCATTTTGTAGGGCGCGTTTGGGCCTCCGATGGCAGCCAGGTTTGGAGGAGGGGGCAGCTTTGGTCTGGGAGAAATCCTCGTCCTTATGGAATTTTTGTAGGCAAAAGCCCAGGACGGGCCGCAGGCAAGTTGGCTTTGAAAGGAGGCACTTCCACCCAAGAAGCCAAACTCAAGAGCCCACTTGGCAGGTGTCATTTTGTAGGGCACGTTTGGGCCTCCGATGGCAGCCAGGTTTGGAGGAGGGGGCAGCTTTGGTCTGGGAGAAATCCTCGTCCTTCTGGAATTTTTGTAGGCAAAAGCCCAGGACGTGCCGCAGGCAAGTTGACTCCGAAAGGAGGCACTTTTCCCCAGGAAGCCAAACTCAAGAACCCTCAATGCAGGTGTCATTTTGTGGGGCGCGTTTGGGCCTCCGATGGCAGCCAGGTTTGGAGGAGGGGGCAGCTTTGGTCTGGGAGAAATCCTCGTCCTTCTGGAATTTTTGGAGGCAAAAGCCCAGGACGGGCCGCCGGCAAGTTAGGCAAGTTGGCTCCGAAAGGAGGCACTTTTCCCCAAGAAGCCAAACTCAAGAGCCCACTTGGCAGATGTCATTTTGTGGGGCGCGTTTGGGCCTCTGATGGCAGCCAGGTTTGGAGGAGGGGGCAGCTTTGGTCTGGGAGAAATCCTCGTCCTTATGGAATTTTTGTAGTCTAAAGCCCAGCACGGGCCGCAGGCTAGTTAGGCAAGTTGGCTTTGAAAGGAGGCACTTTTCCGCAAGAAGCCAATCTCAAGAGCCCACTTGGCAGATGTCATTTTGTAGGGCGCGTTTGGGCCTCCGATGGCAGCCAGGTTTGGAGGAGGGGGCAGCTGTGGTCTGGGAGAAATCCTCGTCCTTATGGAATTTTTGTAGGCAAAAGCCCAGGACCGGCCGCAGGCAAGTTGGCTTTGAAAGGAGGCACTTCCACCCAAGAAGCCAAACTCAAGAGCCCACTTGGCAGGTGTCATTTTGTAGGGCACGTTTGGGCCTCCGATGGCAGCCAGGTTTGGAGGCTGGGGCAGCTTTGGTCTGGGAGAAATCCTCGTCCTTCTGGAATTTTTGTAGGCAAAAGCCCTGCATGTGCCGCAGGATAGTTGACTCCGAAAGGAGGCACTTTTCCCCAGGAAGCCAAACTCAAGAACCCTCAATGCAGGTGTCATTTTGTGGGGCGCGTTTGGGCCTCCGATGGCAGCCAGGTTTGGAGGAGGGGGCAGCTTTGGTCTGGGAGAAATCCTCGTCCTTCTGGAATTTTTGGAGGCAAAAGCCCAGGACGGGCCGCAGGCAAGTTAGGCAAGTTGGCTCCGAAAGGAGGCACTTTTCCCCAAGAAGCCAAACTCAAGAGCCCACTTGGCAGATGTCATTTTGTGGGGCGCATTTGGGCCTCTGATGGCAGGCAGGTTTGGAGGAGGGGGCAGCTTTGGTCTGGGAGAAATCCTCGTCCTTATGGAATTTTTGTAGTCTAAAGCCCAGAACGGACCGCAGGCTAGTTAGGCAAGTTGGCTTTGAAAGGAGGCACTTTCCCCCAAGAAGCCAAACTCAAGAGCCCACTTGGCAGATGTCATTTTGTAGGGCGCGTTTGGGCCTCCAATGGCAGCCATGTTTGGAGGAGGGGGCAGCTTTGGTCTGGGAGAAATCCTCGTCCTTATGGAATTTTTGTAGGCACAAGCCCAGGACGTGCCGCAGGCAAGTTGGCTTTGAAAGGAGGCACTTCCACCCAAGAAGCCAAACTCAAGAGCCCACTTGGCAGGTGTCATTTTGTAGGGCACGTTTGGGCCTCCGATGGCAGCCAGGTTTGGAGGAGGGGGCAGCTTTGGTCTGGGAGAAATCCTCGTCCTTATGGAATTTTTGTAGGCAAAAGCCCAGGACGGGCCGCAGGCAAGTTGGCTTTGAAAGGAGGCACTTCCACCCAAGAAGCCAAATTCAAGAGCCCACTTGGCAGATGTCATTTTGTAGGGCACGTTTGGGCCTCCGATGGCAGCCAGGTTTGGAGGATGGGGCAGCTTTGGTCTGGGAGAAATCCTCGTCCTTGTGGAATTTTTGTAGCAAAAGCCCGGGACGGGACACAGGCACGTTGGTTTTGAAAGGAGTCACTTTTCCCCAAGAAGCCAAACTCAAGAGCCCACTTGGCAGGTGTCATTTTGTAGGGCGCGTTTGGGCCTCTGATGGCAGCCAGGTTTGGAGGAGGGGGCAGCTTTGGCCTGGAAGAAATCCTCGTCCTTATGGAATTTTTGGAGGCAAAAGCCCAGGACGGGCCGCAGGCAAGTTAGGCAAGTTGGCTCCGAAAGGAGGCACTTTTCCCCAAGAAGCCAAACTCCAGAACCCTCAATGCAGATGTCATTTTGTGGGGCGCGTTTGGGCCTCCGATGGCAGCCAGGTTTGGAGGAGGGGGCAGCTTTGGTCTGGGAGAAATCCTCGTCCTTATGGAATTTTTGTAGCAAAAGCCCGGGACGGGACACAGGCAAGTTGGTTTTGAAAGGAGTCACTTTTTCCCAAGAAGCCAAACTCAAGAGCCCACTTGGCAGGTGTCATTTTGTAGGGCACGTTTGGGCCTCCGATGGCAGCCAGGTTTGGAGGAGGGGGCAGCTTTGGCCTGGGAGAAATCCTCGTCCTTCTGGAATTTTTGGAGGCAAAAGCCCAGGATGGGCCGCAGGCAAGTTAGGCAAGTTGGCTTTGAAAGGAGGCACTTTTCCCCAAGAAGCCAAACTCAAGAGCCCACTTGGCAGATGTCATTTTGTAGGGCGCGTTTGGGCCTCCGATGGCAGCCAGGTTTGGAGGAGGGGGCAGCTTTGGTCTGGGAGAAATCCTCGTCCTTATGGAATTTTTGTAGGCAAAAGCCCAGGACGGGCCGCAGGCAAGTTAGGCAAGTTGGCTCCGAAAGGAGGCACTTTTCCCCAAGAAGCCAAACTCAAGAACCCACAATGCAGATGTCATTTTCTAGGGCGCGTTTGGGCCTCCGATGGCAGCCAGGTTTGGAGGAGGGGGCAGCTTTGGTCTGGGGGAAATCCTCGTTCTTATGGAATTTTTGTAGGCAAAAGCCCAGGACGGGACGCAGGCAAGTTGGCTTTGATAGGAGGCACTTTCCCCCAAGAAGCCAAACTCAAGAGCCCACTTGGCAGATGTCATTTTGTAGGGCGCGTTTGGGCCTCCGATGGCAGCCAGGTTTGGAGGAGGGGGCAGCTTTGGTCTGGGAGAAATCCTCGTCCTTCTGGAATTTTTGTAGGCAAAAGCCCAGGACGGGCCGCAGGCAAGTTGGCTTTGAAAGGAGGCACTTCCACCCAAGAAGCCAAACTGAAGAGCCCACTTGGCAGATGTCATTTTGTAGGGCACGTTTGGGCCTCCGATGGCAGCCAGGTTTGGAGGAGGGGGCAGCTTTGGTCTGGGAGAAATCCTCGTCCTTATGGAATTTTTGTAGTCTAAAACCCAGCACGGGCCGCAGGCAAGTTGGCTTTGAAAGGAGGCACTTTCCCCCAAGAAGCCAAACTCAGGAGCCCACTTGGCAGATGTCATTTTGTAGGGCGCGTTTGGGCCACCGATGGCAGCTAGGTTTGGAGGAGGGGGCAGCTTTGGTCTGGGAGAAATCCTCGTCCTTATGGAATTTTTGTAGGCAAAAGCCCAGAATGGGCTGCAGGCTAGTTAGGCAAGTTGGCTTTGAAAGGAGGCACTTTTCCGCAAGAAGCCAAACTCAAGAGCCCACTTGGCAGATGTCATTTTGTAGGGCGTGTTTGGGCCTCTGATGGCAGCCAGGTTTGGAGGAGGGGGCAGCTTTGGTCTGGGAGAAATCCTCGTCCTTATGGAATTTTTGTAGGCAAAAGCCCAGGACGGGCCGCAGGCAAGTTGGCTTTGAAAGGAGTCACTTTACCCCAAGAAGCCAAACTCAAGAGCCCACTTGGCAGATGTCATTTTGTAGGGCACGTTTGGGCCTCCGATGGCAGCCAGGTTTGGAGGAGGGTGCAGCTTTGGTCTGGGAGGAATCCTCGTTCTTATGGAATTTTTGTAGCTAAAGCCCGGGACGGGACACAGGCAAGTTGGTTTTGAAAGGAGTCACATTTCCCCAAGAAGCCAAACTCAAGAGCCCACTTGACAGGTGTCATTTTGTAGGGCACGTTTGGGCCTCCGATGGCAGCCAGGTTTGGAGGAGGGGGCAGCTTTGGCCTGGGAGAAATCCTCGTCTTTCTGGAATTTTTGGAGGCAAAAGCCCAGGACGGGCCGCAGGCAAGTTAGGCAAGTTGGCTTTGAAAGGAGGCACTTTTCCCCAAGAAGCCAAACTCAAGAACCCTCAATGCAGATGTCATTTTGTGGGGCGCGTTTGGGCCTCCGATGGCAGCCAGGTTTGGAGGAGGGGGCAGCTTTGGTCTGGGAGAAATCCTCGTCCTTATGGAATTTTTGTAGGCAAAAGCCCTGCATGGGCCGCAGGCAAGTTGACTCCGAAAGGAGGCACTTTTCCCCAGAAAGCCAAACTCAAGAGCCCACTTGGCAGATGTCATTTTGTAGGGCGCGTTTGGGCCTCCGATGGCAGCCAGGTTTGGAGGAGGGGGCAGCTTTGGTCTGGGAGGAATCCTCGTCCTTATGGAATTTTTGTAGCAAAAGCCCGGGACGGGACGCAGGCAAGTTGGTTTTGAAAGGAGTCACTTTTCCCCAAGAAGCCAAACTCAAGAGCCCACTTGGCAGGTGTCATTTTGTAGGGCACGTTTGGGCCTCCGATGTCAGCCAGGTTTGGAGGAGGGGGCAGCTTTGGTCTGGGAGAAATCCTCGTCCTTATGGAATTTTTGTAGGCAAAAACCCCGCATGGGCCGCAGGCAAGTTAGGCAAGTTGGCTTTGAAAGGAGGCACTTTTCCGCAAGAAGCCAAACTCAAGAGCCCACTTGGCAGATGTCATTTTGTAGGGCGCGTTTGGGCCTCCGATGGCAGCCAGGTTTGGAGGAGGGGGCAGCTTTGGTCTGGGAGAAATCCTCGTCCTTATGGAATTTTTGGAGGCAAAAGCCCAGGACGGGCCGCAGGCAAGTTGGCTTTGAAAGGAGGCACTTCCACCCAAGAAGCCAAACTCAAGAGCCCACTTGGCAGGTGTCATTTTGTAGGGCACGTTTGGGCCTCCGATGGCAGCCAGGTTTGGAGGAGGGGGCAGCTTTGGTCTGGGAGGAATCCTCGTCCTTATGGAATTTTTGAAGCAAAAGCCCGGGACGGGACACAGGCAAGTTGGTTTTGAAAGGAGTCACATTTCCCCAAGAAGCCAAACTCAAGAGCCCACTTGACAGGTGTCATTTTGTAGGGCACGTTTGGGCCTCCGATGGCAGCCAGGTTTGGAGGAGGGGGCAGCTTTGGCCTGGGAGAAATCCTCGTCTTTCTGGAATTTTTGGAGGCAAAAGCCCAGGACGTGCCGCAGGCAAGTTAAGCAAGTTGGCTTTGAAAGGAGGCACTTTACCCCAAGAAGCCAAACTCAAGAACCCTCAATGCAGATGTCATTTTGTGGGGCGCGTTTGGGCCTCCGATGGCAGCCAGGTTTGGAGGAGGGGGCAGCTTTGGTCTGGGAGAAATCCTCGTCCTTATGGAATTGTTGTAGTCTAAATCCCAGCACGGGCCGCAGGCTAGTTAGGCAAGTTGGCTTTGAAAGGAGGCACTTTTCCGCAAGAAGCCAAACTCAAGAGCCCACTTGGCAGATGTCATTTTGTAGGGCGCGTTTGGGCCTCCGATGGCAGCCAGGTTTGGAGGAGGGGGCAGCTTTGGTCTGGGAGAAATCCTCGTCCTTATGGAATTTTTGTAGGCAAAAGCCCAGGACGGGACGCAGGCAAGTTGGCTTTGAAAGGAGGCACTTCCACCCAAGAAGCCAAACTCAAGAGCCCACTTGGCAGGTGTCATTTTGTAGGGCACGTTTGGGCCTCCGATGGCAGCCAGGTTTGGAGGAGGGGGCAGCTTTGGTCTGGGAGAAATCCTCGTCCTTCTGGAATTTTTGTAGGCAAAAGCCCTGCATGGGCCGCAGGCAAGTTGACTCCGAAAGGAGGCACTTTTCCCCAGGAAGCCAAACTCAAGAACCCTCAATGCAGGTGTCATTTTGTGGGGCGAGTTTGGGCCTCCGATGGCAGCCAGGTTTGGAGGAGGGGGCAGCTTTGGTCTGGGAGAAATCCTCGTCCTTATGGAATTTTTGTAGGCAAATCCCAGGACGGGCCGCAGGCAAGTTGGCTTTGAAAGGAGGTACTTCCACCCAAGAAGCCAAACTCAAGAGCCCACTTGGCAGATGTCATTTTGTAGGGCACGTTTGGGCCTCCGATGGCAGCCAGGTTTGGAGGAGGGGGCAGCTTTGGTCTGGGAGAAATCCTCGTCCTTATGGAATTTTTGTAGGCAAAAGCCCTGCATGGGCCGCAGGCAAGTTGACTCCGAAAGGAGGCACTTTTCCCCAGAAAGCCAAACTCAAGAGCCCACTTGGCAGATGTCATTTTGTAGGGCGCGTTTGGGCCTCCGATGGCAGCCAGGTTTGGAGGAGGGGGCAGCTTTGGTCTGGGAGAAATCCTCGTCCTTATGGAATTTTTGTAGGCAAAAACCCCGCATGGGCCGCAGGCAAGTTAGGCAAGTTGCTTTGAAAGGAGGCACTTTTCCCCAAGAAGCCAAACTCAAGGACCCACAATGCAGATGTCATTTTGTAGGGCGCGTTTGGGCCTCCGATGGCAGCCAGGTTTGGAGGAGGAGGCAGCTTTGGTCTGGGAGAAATCCTCGTCCTTATGGAATTTTTGTAGCAAAAGCCCAGGACGGGCCGCAGGCAAGTTAGGCAATTTCGCTCCGAAAGGAGGCACTTTTCCCCAAGAAGCCAAACTCAGGAGCCCACTTGGCAGATGTCATTTTGTAGGGCGTGTTTGGGCCACCGATGGCAGCTAGGTTTGGAGGAGGGGGCAGCTTTGGTCTGGGAGAAATCCTCGTCCTTCTGGAATTTTTGTAGGCAAAAGCCCAGGACGGGCCGCAGGCAAGTTGGCTTTGAAAGGAGGCACTTCCACCCAAGAAGCCAAACTCAAGAGCCCACTTGGCAGATGTCATTTTGTAGGGCGCGTTTGGGCCTCCGATGGCAGCCAGGTTTGGAGGAGGGGGCAGCTTTGGTCTGGGAGAAATCCTCGTCCTTCTGGAATTTTTGTAGGCAAAAGCCCTGCATGGGCCGCAGGCAAGTTGACTCCGAAAGGAGGCACTTTTCCCCAGGAAGCCAAACTCAAGAACCCACAATGCAGGTGTCATTTTGTGGGGCGCGTTTGGGCCTCTGATGGCAGCCAGGTTTGGAGGAGGGGGCAGCTTTGGTCTGGGAGAAATCCTCGTCCTTATGGAATTTTTGTAGTCTAAAGCCCAGCACGGGCCGCAGGCTAGTTTGGCAAGTTGGCTTTTAAAGGAGGCACTTTTCCCCAGAAAGCCAAACTCAAGAGCCCACTTGGCAGATGTCATTTTGTAGGGCGCGTTTGGGCCTCCGATGGCAGCCAGGTTTGGAGGAGGGGGCAGCTTTGGTCTGGGAGGAATCCTCGTCCTTATGGAATTTTTGTAGCAAAAGCCCGGGAGGGGATGCAGGCAAGTTGGTTTTGAAAGGAGTCACTTTTCCCCAAGAAGCCAAACTCAAGAGCCCACTTGGCAGGTGTCATTTTGTAGGGTACGTTTGGGCCTCCGATGGCAGCCAGGTTTGGAGGAGGGGGCAGCTTTGGTCTGGGAGAAATCCTCGTCCTTCTGGAATTTTTGTAGGCAAAAGCCCTGCATGGGCCGCAGGCAAGTTGACTCCGAAAGGAGGCACTTTTCCCCAGGAAGCCAAACTCAAGAACCCTCAATGCAGGTGTCATTTGGTGGGGCGCGTTTGGGCCTCCGATGGCAGCCAGGTTTGGAGGAGGGGGCAGCTTTGGTCTGGGAGAAATCCTCGTCCTTATGGAATTTTTGTAGGCAAAAGCCCAGGACGGGCCGCAGGCAAGTTGGCTTTGAAAGGAGGTACTTCCACCCAAGAAGCCAAACTCAAGAGCCCACTTGGCAGATGTCATTTTGTAGGGCACGTTTGGGCCTCCGATGGCAGCCAGGTTTGGAGGAGGGGGCAGCTTTGGTCTGGGAGAAATCCTCGTCCTTATGGAATTTTTGTAGGCAAAAGCCCTGCATGGGCCGCAGGCAAGTTGACTCCGAAAGGAGGCACATTTCCCCAGAAAGCCAAACTCAAGAGCCCACTTGGCACATGTCATTTTGTAGGGCGCGTTTGGGCCTCCGATGGCAGCCAGGTTTGGAGGAGGGGGCAGCTTTGGTCTGGGAGGAATCCTCGTCCGTATGGAATTTTTGTAGCAAAAGCCCGGGACGGGACGCAGGCAAGTTGGTTTTGAAAGGAGTCACTTTTCCCCAAGAAGCCAAACTCAAGAGCCCACTTGGCAGGTGTCATTTTGTAGGGCGCGTTTGGGCCTCCGATGGCAGCCAGGTTTGGAGGAGGGGGCAGCTTTGGTCTGGGAGAAATCCTCGTCCTTATGGAATTTTTGTAGGGAAAATCCCCGCATGGGCCGCAGGCAAGTTAGGCAAGTTGCTTTGAAAGGAGGCACTTTCCCCCAAGAAGCCAAACTCAAGAACCCACAATGCAGATGTCATTTTGTAGGGCGCGTTTGGGCCTCCGATGGCAGCCAGGTTTGGAGGAGGGGGCAGCTTTGGTCTGGGAGAAATCCTCGTCCTTATGGAATTGTTGTAGTCTAAATCCCAGCACGGGTCGCAGGCTAGTTAGGCAAGTTGGCTTTGAAAGGAGGCACTTTTCCGCAAGAAGCCAAACTCAAGAGCCCACTTGGCAGATGTCATTTTGTAGGGCGCGTTTGGGCCTCCGATGGCAGCCAGGTTTGGAGGAGGGGGCAGCTTTGGTCTGGGAGAAATCCTCGTCCTTATGGAATTTTTGTAGGCAAAAACCCCGCATGGGCCGCAGGCAAGTTGGCTTTGAAAGGAGGCACTTCCACCCAAGAAGCCAAACTCAAGAGCCCACTTGGCAGGTGTCATTTTGTAGGGCACGTTTGGGCCTCCAATGGCAGCCAGGTTTGGAGGAGGGGGCAGCTTTGGTCTGGGAGAAATCCTCGTCCTTCTGGAATTTTTGTAGGCAAAAGCCCTGCATGGGCCGCAGGCAAGTTGACTCCGAAAGGAGGCACTTTTCCCCAGGAAGCCAAACTCAAGAACCCTCAATGCAGGTGTCATTTTGTGGGGCGAGTTTGGGCCTCCGATGGCAGCCAGGTTTGGAGGAGGGGGCAGCTTTGGTCTGGGAGAAATCCTCGTCCTTATGGAATTTTTGTAGGCAAATCCCAGGACGGGCCGCAGGCAAGTTGGCTTTGAAAGGAGGTACTTCCACCCAAGAAGCCAAACTCAAGAGCCCACTTGGCAGATGTCATTTTGTAGGGCACGTTTGGGCCTCCGATGGCAGCCAGGTTTGGAGGAGGGGGCAGCTTTGGTCTGGGAGAAATCCTCGTCCTTATGGAATTTTTGTAGGCAAAAGCCCTGCATGGGCCGCAGGCAAGTTGACTCCGAAAGGAGGCACTTTTCCCCAGAAAGCCAAACTCAAGAGCCCACTTGGCAGATGTCATTTTGTAGGGCGCGTTTGGGCCTCCGATGGCAGCCAGGTTTGGAGGAGGGGGCAGCTTTGGTCTGGGAGAAATCCTCGTCCTTATGGAATTTTTGTAGGCAAAAACCCCGCATGGGCCGCAGGCAAGTTAGGCAAGTTGCTTTGAAAGGAGGCACTTTTCCCCAAGAAGCCAAACTCAAGGACCCACAATGCAGATGTCATTTTGTAGGGCGCGTTTGGGCCTCCGATGGCAGCCAGGTTTGGAGGAGGAGGCAGCTTTGGTCTGGGAGAAATCCTCGTCCTTATGGAATTTTTGTAGCAAAAGCCCAGGACGGGCCGCAGGCAAGTTAGGCAATTTCGCTCCGAAAGGAGGCACTTTTCCCCAAGAAGCCAAACTCAGGAGCCCACTTGGCAGATGTCATTTTGTAGGGCGTGTTTGGGCCACCGATGGCAGCTAGGTTTGGAGGAGGGGGCAGCTTTGGTCTGGGAGAAATCCTCGTCCTTATGGAATTTTTGTAGGCAAAAGCCCAGGACGGGCCGCAGGCAAGTTGGCTTTGAAAGGAGGCACTTCCACCCAAGAAGCCAAACTCAAGAGCCCACTTGGCAGATGTCATTTTGTAGGGCGCGTTTGGGCCTCCGATGGCAGCCAGGTTTGGAGGAGGGGGCAGCTTTGGTCTGGGAGAAATCCTCGTCCTTCTGGAATTTTTGTAGGCAAAAGCCCTGCATGGGCCGCAGGCAAGTTGACTCCGAAAGGAGGCACTTTTCCCCAGGAAGCCAAACTCAAGAACCCTCAATGCAGGTGTCATTTTGTGGGGCGCGTTTGGGCCTCTGATGGCAGCCAGGTTTGGAGGAGGGGGCAGCTTTGGTCTGGGAGAAATCCTCGTCCTTATGGAATTTTTGTAGTCTAAAGCCCAGCACGGGCCGCAGGCTAGTTTGGCAAGTTGGCTTTTAAAGGAGGCACTTTTCCCCAGAAAGCCAAACTCAAGAGCCCACTTGGCAGATGTCATTTTGTAGGGCGCGTTTGGGCCTCCGATGGCAGCCAGGTTTGGAGGAGGGGGCAGCTTTGGTCTGGGAGGAATCCTCGTCCTTATGGAATTTTTGTAGCAAAAGCCCGGGACGGGATGCAGGCAAGTTGGTTTTGAAAGGAGTCAATTTTCCCCAAGAAGCCAAACTCAAGAGCCCACTTGGCAGGTGTCATTTTGTAGGGTACGTTTGGGCCTCCGATGGCAGCCAGGTTTGGAGGAGGGGGCAGCTTTGGTCTGGGAGAAATCCTCGTCCTTCTGGAATTTTTGTAGGCAAAAGCCCTGCATGGGCCGCAGGCAAGTTGACTCCGAAAGGAGGCACTTTTCCCCAGGAAGCCAAACTCAAGAACCCTCAATGCAGGTGTCATTTGGTGGGGCGCGTTTGGGCCTCCGATGGCAGCCAGGTTTGGAGGAGGGGGCAGCTTTGGTCTGGGAGAAATCCTCGTCCTTATGGAATTTTTGTAGGCAAAAGCCCAGGACGGGCCGCAGGCAAGTTGGCTTTGAAAGGAGGTACTTCCACCCAAGAAGCCAAACTCAAGAGCCCACTTGGCAGATGTCATTTTGTAGGGCACGTTTGGGCCTCCGATGGCAGCCAGGTTTGGAGGAGGGGGCAGCTTTGGTCTGGGAGAAATCCTCGTCCTTATGGAATTTTTGTAGGCAAAAGCCCTGCATGGGCCGCAGGCAAGTTGACTCCGAAAGGAGGCACATTTCCCCAGAAAGCCAAACTCAAGAGCCCACTTGGCAGGTGTCATTTTCTAGGGCGCGTTTGGGCCTCCGATGGCAGCCAGGTTTGGAGGAGGGGGCAGCTTTGGTCTGGGAGGAATCCTCGTCCGTATGGAATTTTTGTAGCAAAAGCCCGGGACGGGACGCAGGCAAGTTGGTTTTGAAAGGAGTCACTTTTCCCCAAGAAGCCAAACTCAAGAGCCCACTTGGCAGGTGTCATTTTGTAGGGCGCGTTTGGGCCTCCGATGGCAGCCAGGTTTGGAGGAGGGGGCAGCTTTGGTCTGGGAGAAATCCTCGTCCTTATGGAATTTTTGTAGGGAAAATCCCCGCATGGGCCGCAGGCAAGTTAGGCAAGTTGCTTTGAAAGGAGGCACTTTCCCCCAAGAAGCCAAACTCAAGAACCCACAATGCAGATGTCATTTTGTAGGGCGCGTTTGGGCCTCCGATGGCAGCCAGGTTTGGAGGAGGGGGCAGCTTTGGTCTGGGAGAAATCCTCGTCCTTATGGAATTTTTGTAGCAAAAGCCCAGGATGGGCCGCAGGCAAGTTAGGCAAGTTGGCTCCGAAAGGAGGCACTTTTCCCCAAGAAGCCAAACTCAAGAACCCTCAATGCAGATGTCATTTTGTGGGGCGCGTTTGGGCCTCCGATGGCAGCCAGGTTTGGAGGAGGGGGCAGCTTTGGTCTGGGAGAAATCCTCGTCCTTATGGAATTTTTGTAGTCTAAAGCCCAGCACGGGCTGCAGGCAAGTTGGCTTTGAAAGGAGGCACTTTCCCCCAAGAAGCCACACTAAGGAGCCCACTTGGCAGATGTCATTTTGTAGGGCGCGTTTGGGCCACCGATGGCGGCTAGGTTTGGAGGAGGGGGCAGCTTTGGTCTGGGAGAAATCCTCGTCCTTATGGAATTTATGTAGGCAAAAGCCCAGAATGGGCTGCAGGCTAGTTAGGCAAGTTGGCTTTGAAAGGAGGCACTTTTCCGCAAGAAGCCAAACTCAAGAGCCCACTTGGCAGATGTCATTTTGTAGGGCGCGTTTGGGCCTCCGATGGAAACCAGGTTTGGAGGAGGGGGCAGCTTTGGTCTGGGAGAAATCCTCGTCCTTATGGAATTTTTGTAGGCAAAAGCCCAGGACGGGCCGCAGGCAAGTTGGCTTTGAAAGGAGGCACTTCCACCCAAGAAGCCAAACTCAAGAGCCCACTTGGCAGGTGTCATTTTGTAGGGCACGTTTGGGCCTCCAATGGCAGCCAGGTTTGGAGGAGGGGGCAGCTTTGGTCTGGGAGAAATCCTCGTCCTTCTGGAATTTTTGGAGGCAAAAGCCCTGCATGGGCCGCAGGCAAGTTGACTGCGAAAGGAGGCACTTTTCCCCAGGAAGCCAAACTCAAGAACCCTCAATGCAGGTGTCATTTTGTGGGGCGCGTTTGGGCCTCCGATGGCAGCCAGGTTTGGAGGAGGGGGCAGCTTTGGTCTGGGAGAAATCCTCGTCCTTCTGGAATTTTTGGAGGCAAAAGCCCAGGACGGGCCGCAGGCAAGTTAGGCAAGTTGGCTCCGAAAGGAGGCACTTTTCCCCAAGAAGCCAAACTCAAGAGCCCACATGGCAGATGTCATTTTGTAGGGCGCATTTGGGCCTCTGATGGCAGCCAGGTTTGGAGGAGGGGGCAGCTTTGGTCTGGGAGAAATCCTCGTCCTTATGGAATTTTTGGAGGCAAAAGCCCAGCACGGGCCGCAGGCTAGTTAGGCAAGTTGGCTCCGAAAGGAGGCACTTTTCCCCAAGAAGCCAAACTCAAGAGCGCACTTGGCAGGTGTCATTTTCTAGGGCGCGTTTGGGCCTCCGATGGCAGCCAGGTTTGGAGGAGGGGGCAGCTTTGGTCTGGGAGAAATCCTCGTCCTTATGGAATTTTTGGAGGCAAAAGCCCTGCATGGGCCGCCGGCAAGTTGACTCCGAAAGGAGGCACTTTTCCCCAAGAAGCCAAACTCAAGAGCCCGCTTGGCAGATGTCATTTTGTAGGGCGCGTTTGGGCCTCCGATGGCAGCCAGGTTTGGAGGAGGGGGCAGCTTTGGTCTGGGAGAAATCCTCGTCCTTATGGAATTTTTGTAGGCAAAAGCCCTGCATGGGCCGCCGGCAAGTTGACTCCGAAAGGAGGCAATTTTCCCCAAGAAGCCAAACTCAAGAGCCCACTTGGCAGGTGTCATTTTGTAGGGCGCGTTTGGGCCTCCGATGGCAGCCAGGTTTGGAGGAGGGGGCAGCTTTGGTCTGGGAGAAATCCTCGTCCTTATGGAATTTTTGTAGGCAAAACCCCTGCATGAGCCGCAGGCAAGTTGACTCCGAAAGGAGGCACTTTTCCCCAGAAAGCCAAACTCAAGAGCCCACTTGGCAGATGTCATTTTGTAGGGCGCGTTTGGGCCTCCGATGGCTGCCAGGTTTGGAGGAGGGGGCAGCTTTGGTCTGGGAGGAATCCTCGTCCTTATGGAATTTTTGTAGCAAAAGCCCAGGACGGGACACAGGCAAGTTGGTTTTGAAAGGAGTCACTTTTCCCCAAGAAGCCAAACTCAAGAGCCCACTTGGCAGGTGTCATTTTGTAGGGCGCGTTTGGGCCTCCGATGGCAGCCAGGTTTGGAGGAGGGGGCAGCTTTGGTCTGGGAGAAATCCTCGTCCTTATGGAATTTTTGTAGGCAAAAACCCCGCATGGGCCGCAGGCAAGTTAGGCAAGTTGACTCCGAAAGGAGGCACTTTTCCCCAAGAAGCCAAACTCAAGAACCCTCAATGCAGATGTCATTTTGTGGGGCGCGTTTGGGCCTCTGATGGCAGCCAGGTTTGGAGGAGGGGGCAGCTTTGGTCTGGGAGAAATCCTCGTCCTTCTGGAATTTTTGTAGTCTAAAGCCCAGCACGGGCCGCAGGCTAGTTAGGCAAGTTGGCTTTGAAAGGAGGCACTTTTCCGCAAGAAGCCAAACTCAAGAGCCCACTTGGCAGATGTCATTTTGTAGGGCGCGTTTGGGCCTCCGATGGAAACCAGGTTTGGAGGAGGGGGCAGCTTTGGTCTGGGAGAAATCCTCGTCCTTATGGAATTTTTGTAGGCAAAAGCCCAGGACGGGCCGCAGGCAAGTTGGCTTTGAAAGGAGGCACTTCCACCCAAGAAGCCAAACTCAAGAGCCCACTTGGCAGATGTCATTTTGTAGGGCGCGTTTGGGCCACCGATGGCGGCTAGGTTTGGAGGAGGGGGCAGCTTTGGTCTGGGAGAAATCCTCGTCCTTATGGAATTTATGTAGGCAAAAGCCCAGAATGGGCTGCAGGCTAGTTAGGCAAGTTGGCTTTGAAAGGAGGCACTTTTCCGCAAGAAGCCAAACTCAAGAGCCCACTTGGCAGATGTCATTTTGTAGGGCGCGTTTGGGCCTCCGATGGAAACCAGGTTTGGAGGAGGGGGCAGCTTTGGTCTGGGAGAAATCCTCGTCCTTATGGAATTTTTGTAGGCAAAAGCCCAGGACGGGCCGCAGGCAAGTTGGCTTTGAAAGGAGGCACTTCCACCCAAGAAGCCAAACTCAAGAGCCCACTTGGCAGGTGTCATTTTGTAGGGCACGTTTGGGCCTCCAATGGCAGCCAGGTTTGGAGGAGGGGGCAGCTTTGGTCTGGGAGAAATCCTCGTCCTTATGGAATTTTTGGAGGCAAAAGCCCTGCATGGGCCGCAGGCAAGTTGACTGCGAAAGGAGGCACTTTTCCCCAGGAAGCCAAACTCAAGAACCCTCAATGCAGGTGTCATTTTGTGGGGCGCGTTTGGGCCTCCGATGGCAGCCAGGTTTGGAGGAGGGGGCAGCTTTGGTCTGGGAGAAATCCTCGTCCTTCTGGAATTTTTGGAGGCAAAAGCCCAGGACGGGCCGCAGGCAAGTTAGGCAAGTTGGCTCCGAAAGGAGGCACTTTTCCCCAAGAAGCCAAACTCAAGAGCCCACATGGCAGATGTCATTTTGTAGGGCGCATTTGGGCCTCTGATGGCAGCCAGGTTTGGAGGAGGGGGCAGCTTTGGTCTGGGAGAAATCCTCGTCCTTATGGAATTTTTGGAGGCAAAAGCCCAGCATGGGCCGCCGGCAAGTTGACTCCGAAAGGAGGCACTTTTCCCCAAGAAGCCAAACTCAAGAGCCCGCTTGGCAGATGTCATTTTGTAGGGCGCGTTTGGGCCTCCGATGGCAGCCAGGTTTGGAGGAGGGGGCAGCTTTGGTCTGGGAGAAATCCTCGTCCTTATGGAATTTTTGTAGGCAAAAGCCCTGCATGGGCCGCAGGCAAGTTGACTCCGAAAGGAGGCACTTTTCCCCAGGAAGCCAAACTCAAGAACCCTCAATGCAGGTGTCATTTTGTGGGGCGAGTTTGGGCCTCCGATGGCAGCCAGGTTTGGAGGAGGGGGCAGCTTTGGTCTGGGAGAAATCCTCGTCCTTATGGAATTTTTGTAGGCAAATCCCAGGACGGGCCGCAGGCAAGTTGGCTTTGAAAGGAGGTACTTCCACCCAAGAAGCCAAACTCAAGAGCCCACTTGGCAGATGTCATTTTGTAGGGCACGTTTGGGCCTCCGATGGCAGCCAGGTTTGGAGGAGGGGGCAGCTTTGGTCTGGGAGAAATCCTCGTCCTTATGGAATTTTTGTAGGCAAAAGCCCTGCATGGGCCGCAGGCAAGTTGACTCCGAAAGGAGGCACTTTTCCCCAGAAAGCCAAACTCAAGAGCCCACTTGGCAGATGTCATTTTGTAGGGCGCGTTTGGGCCTCCGATGGCAGCCAGGTTTGGAGGAGGGGGCAGCTTTGGTCTGGGAGAAATCCTCGTCCTTATGGAATTTTTGTAGGCAAAAACCCCGCATGGGCCGCAGGCAAGTTAGGCAAGTTGCTTTGAAAGGAGGCACTTTTCCCCAAGAAGCCAAACTCAAGGACCCACAATGCAGATGTCATTTTGTAGGGCGCGTTTGGGCCTCCGATGGCAGCCAGGTTTGGAGGAGGAGGCAGCTTTGGTCTGGGAGAAATCCTCGTCCTTATGGAATTTTTGTAGCAAAAGCCCAGGACGGGCCGCAGGCAAGTTAGGCAATTTCGCTCCGAAAGGAGGCACTTTTCCCCAAGAAGCCAAACTCAGGAGCCCACTTGGCAGATGTCATTTTGTAGGGCGTGTTTGGGCCACCGATGGCAGCTAGGTTTGGAGGAGGGGGCAGCTTTGGTCTGGGAGAAATCCTCGTCCTTATGGAATTTTTGTAGGCAAAAGCCCAGGACGGGCCGCAGGCAAGTTGGCTTTGAAAGGAGGCACTTCCACCCAAGAAGCCAAACTCAAGAGCCCACTTGGCAGATGTCATTTTGTAGGGCGCGTTTGGGCCTCCGATGGCAGCCAGGTTTGGAGGAGGGGGCAGCTTTGGTCTGGGAGAAATCCTCGTCCTTCTGGAATTTTTGTAGGCAAAAGCCCTGCATGGGCCGCAGGCAAGTTGACTCCGAAAGGAGGCACTTTTCCCCAGGAAGCCAAACTCAAGAACCCTCAATGCAGGTGTCATTTTGTGGGGCACGTTTGGGCCTCTGATGGCAGCCAGGTTTGGAGGAGGGGGCAGCTTTGGTCTGGGAGAAATCCTCGTCCTTATGGAATTTTTGTAGTCTAAAGCCCAGCACGGGCCGCAGGCTAGTTTGGCAAGTTGGCTTTTAAAGGAGGCACTTTTCCCCAGAAAGCCAAACTCAAGAGCCCACTTGGCAGATGTCATTTTGTAGGGCGCGTTTGGGCCTCCGATGGCAGCCAGGTTTGGAGGAGGGGGCAGCTTTGGTCTGGGAGGAATCCTCGTCCTTATGGAATTTTTGTAGCAAAAGCCCGGGACGGGATGCAGGCAAGTTGGTTTTGAAAGGAGTCACTTTTCCCCAAGAAGCCAAACTCAAGAGCCCACTTGGCAGGTGTCATTTTGTAGGGTACGTTTGGGCCTCCGATGGCAGCCAGGTTTGGAGGAGGGGGCAGCTTTGGTCTGGGAGAAATCCTCGTCCTTCTGGAATTTTTGTAGGCAAAAGCCCTGCATGGGCCGCAGGCAAGTTGACTCCGAAAGGAGGCACTTTTCCCCAGGAAGCCAAACTCAAGAACCCTCAATGCAGGTGTCATTTGGTGGGGCGCGTTTGGGCCTCCGATGGCAGCCAGGTTTGGAGGAGGGGGCAGCTTTGGTCTGGGAGAAATCCTCGTCCTTATGGAATTTTTGTAGGCAAAAGCCCAGGACGGGCCGCAGGCAAGTTGGCTTTGAAAGGAGGTACTTCCACCCAAGAAGCCAAACTCAAGAGCCCACTTGGCAGATGTCATTTTGTAGGGCACGTTTGGGCCTCCGATGGCAGCCAGGTTTGGAGGAGGGGGCAGCTTTGGTCTGGGAGAAATCCTCGTCCTTATGGAATTTTTGTAGGCAAAAGCCCTGCATGGGCCGCAGGCAAGTTGACTCCGAAAGGAGGCACATTTCCCCAGAAAGCCAAACTCAAGAGCCCACTTGGCAGGTGTCATTTTCTAGGGCTCGTTTGGGCCTCCGATGGCAGCCAGGTTTGGAGGAGGGGGCAGCTTTGGTCTGGGAGGAATCCTCGTCCGTATGGAATTTTTGTAGCAAAAGCCCGGGACGGGACGCAGGCAAGTTGGTTTTGAAAGGAGTCACTTTTCCCCAAGAAGCCAAACTCAAGAGCCCACTTGGCAGGTGTCATTTTGTAGGGCGCGTTTGGGCCTCCGATGGCAGCCAGGTTTGGAGGAGGGGGCAGCTTTGGTCTGGGAGAAATCCTCGTCCTTATGGAATTTTTGTAGGGAAAATCCCCGCATGGGCCGCAGGCAAGTTAGGCAAGTTGCTTTGAAAGGAGGCACTTTCCCCCAAGAAGCCAAACTCAAGAACCCACAATGCAGATGTCATTTTGTAGGGCGCGTTTGGGCCTCCGATGGCAGCCAGGTTTGGAGGAGGGGGCAGCTTTGGTCTGGGAGAAATCCTCGTCCTTATGGAATTTTTGTAGCAAAAGCCCAGGATGGGCCGCAGGCAAGTTAGGCAAGTTGGCTCCGAAAGGAGGCACTTTTCCCCAAGAAGCCAAACTCAAGAACCCTCAATGCAGATGTCATTTTGTGGGGCGCGTTTGGGCCTCCGATGGCAGCCAGGTTTGGAGGAGGGGGCAGCTTTGGTCTGGGAGAAATCCTCGTCCTTATGGAATTTTTGTAGTCTAAAGCCCAGCACGGGCTGCAGGCAAGTTGGCTTTGAAAGGAGGCACTTTCCCCCAAGAAGCCACACTAAGGAGCCCACTTGGCAGATGTCATTTTGTAGGGCGCGTTTGGGCCACCGATGGCGGCTAGGTTTGGAGGAGGGGGCAGCTTTGGTCTGGGAGAAATCCTCGTCCTTATGGAATTTATGTAGCCAAAAGCCCAGAATGGGCTGCAGGCTAGTTAGGCAAGTTGGCTTTGAAAGGAGGCACTTTTCCGCAAGAAGCCAAACTCAAGAGCCCACTTGGCAGATGTCATTTTGTAGGGCGCGTTTGGGCCTCCGATGGAAACCAGGTTTGGAGGAGGGGGCAGCTTTGGTCTGGGAGAAATCCTCGTCCTTATGGAATTTTTGTAGGCAAAAGCCCAGGACGGGCCGCAGGCAAGTTGGCTTTGAAAGGAGGCACTTCCACCCAAGAAGCCAAACTCAAGAGCCCACTTGGCAGGTGTCATTTTGTAGGGCACGTTTGGGCCTCCAATGGCAGCCAGGTTTGGAGGAGGGGGCAGCTTTGGTCTGGGAGAAATCCTCGTCCTTCTGGAATTTTTGGAGGCAAAAGCCCTGCATGGGCCGCAGGCAAGTTGACTGCGAAAGGAGGCACTTTTCCCCAGGAAGCCAAACTCAAGAACCCTCAATGCAGGTGTCATTTTGTGGGGCGCGTTTGGGCCTCCGATGGCAGCCAGGTTTGGAGGAGGGGGCAGCTTTGGTCTGGGAGAAATCCTCGTCCTTCTGGAATTTTTGGAGGCAAAAGCCCAGGACGGGCCGCAGGCAAGTTAGGCAAGTTGGCTCCGAAAGGAGGCACTTTTCCCCAAGAAGCCAAACTCAAGAGCCCACATGGCAGATGTCATTTTGTAGGGCGCATTTGGGCCTCTGATGGCAGCCAGGTTTGGAGGAGGGGGCAGCTTTGGTCTGGGAGAAATCCTCGTCCTTATGGAATTTTTGGAGGCAAAAGCCCAGCACGGGCCGCAGGCTAGTTAGGCAAGTTGGCTCCGAAAGGAGGCACTTTTCCCCAAGAAGCCAAACTCAAGAGCGCACTTGGCAGGTGTCATTTTCTAGGGCGCGTTTGGGCCTCCGATGGCAGCCAGGTTTGGAGGAGGGGGCAGCTTTGGTCTGGGAGAAATCCTCGTCCTTATGGAATTTTTGGAGGCAAAAGCCCTGCATGGGCCGCCGGCAAGTTGACTCCGAAAGGAGGCACTTTTCCCCAAGAAGCCAAACTCAAGAGCCCGCTTGGCAGATGTCATTTTGTAGGGCGCGTTTGGGCCTCCGATGGCAGCCAGGTTTGGAGGAGGGGGCAGCTTTGGTCTGGGAGAAATCCTCGTCCTTATGGAATTTTTGTAGGCAAAAGCCCTGCATGGGCCGCCGGCAAGTTGACTCCGAAAGGAGGCAATTTTCCCCAAGAAGCCAAACTCAAGAGCCCACTTGGCAGGTGTCATTTTGTAGGGCGCGTTTGGGCCTCCGATGGCAGCCAGGTTTGGAGGAGGGGGCAGCTTTGGTCTGGGAGAAATCCTCGTCCTTATGGAATTTTTGTAGGCAAAACCCCTGCATGAGCCGCAGGCAAGTTGACTCCGAAAGGAGGCACTTTTCCCCAGAAAGCCAAACTCAAGAGCCCACTTGGCAGATGTCATTTTGTAGGGCGCGTTTGGGCCTCCGATGGCTGCCAGGTTTGGAGGAGGGGGCAGCTTTGGTCTGGGAGGAATCCTCGTCCTTATGGAATTTTTGTAGCAAAAGCCCAGGACGGGACACAGGCAAGTTGGTTTTGAAAGGAGTCACTTTTCCCCAAGAAGCCAAACTCAAGAGCCCACTTGGCAGGTGTCATTTTGTAGGGCGCGTTTGGGCCTCCGATGGCAGCCAGGTTTGGAGGAGGGGGCAGCTTTGGTCTGGGAGAAATCCTCGTCCTTATGGAATTTTTGTAGGCAAAAACCCCGCATGGGCCGCAGGCAAGTTAGGCAAGTTGACTCCGAAAGGAGGCACTTTTCCCCAAGAAGCCAAACTCAAGAACCCTCAATGCAGATGTCATTTTGTGGGGCGCGTTTGGGCCTCTGATGGCAGCCAGGTTTGGAGGAGGGGGCAGCTTTGGTCTGGGAGAAATCCTCGTCCTTCTGGAATTTTTGTAGTCTAAAGCCCAGCACGGGCCGCAGGCTAGTTAGGCAAGTTGGCTTTGAAAGGAGGCACTTTTCCGCAAGAAGCCAAACTCAAGAGCCCACTTGGCAGATGTCATTTTGTAGGGCGCGTTTGGGCCTCCGATGGAAACCAGGTTTGGAGGAGGGGGCAGCTTTGGTCTGGGAGAAATCCTCGTCCTTATGGAATTTTTGTAGGCAAAAGCCCAGGACGGGCCGCAGGCAAGTTGGCTTTGAAAGGAGGCACTTCCACCCAAGAAGCCAAACTCAAGAGCCCACTTGGCAGATGTCATTTTGTAGGGCGCGTTTGGGCCACCGATGGCGGCTAGGTTTGGAGGAGGGGGCAGCTTTGGTCTGGGAGAAATCCTCGTCCTTATGGAATTTATGTAGGCAAAAGCCCAGAATGGGCTGCAGGCTAGTTAGGCAAGTTGGCTTTGAAAGGAGGCACTTTTCCGCAAGAAGCCAAACTCAAGAGCCCACTTGGCAGATGTCATTTTGTAGGGCGCGTTTGGGCCTCCGATGGAAACCAGGTTTGGAGGAGGGGGCAGCTTTGGTCTGGGAGAAATCCTCGTCCTTATGGAATTTTTGTAGGCAAAAGCCCAGGACGGGCCGCAGGCAAGTTGGCTTTGAAAGGAGGCACTTCCACCCAAGAAGCCAAACTCAAGAGCCCACTTGGCAGGTGTCATTTTGTAGGGCACGTTTGGGCCTCCAATGGCAGCCAGGTTTGGAGGAGGGGGCAGCTTTGGTCTGGGAGAAATCCTCGTCCTTATGGAATTTTTGGAGGCAAAAGCCCTGCATGGGCCGCAGGCAAGTTGACTGCGAAAGGAGGCACTTTTCCCCAGGAAGCCAAACTCAAGAACCCTCAATGCAGGTGTCATTTTGTGGGGCGCGTTTGGGCCTCCGATGGCAGCCAGGTTTGGAGGAGGGGGCAGCTTTGGTCTGGGAGAAATCCTCGTCCTTCTGGAATTTTTGGAGGCAAAAGCCCAGGACGGGCCGCAGGCAAGTTAGGCAAGTTGGCTCCGAAAGGAGGCACTTTTCCCCAAGAAGCCAAACTCAAGAGCCCACATGGCAGATGTCATTTTGTAGGGCGCATTTGGGCCTCTGATGGCAGCCAGGTTTGGAGGAGGGGGCAGCTTTGGTCTGGGAGAAATCCTCGTCCTTATGGAATTTTTGGAGGCAAAAGCCCAGCATGGGCCGCCGGCAAGTTGACTCCGAAAGGAGGCACTTTTCCCCAAGAAGCCAAACTCAAGAGCCCGCTTGGCAGATGTCATTTTGTAGGGCGCGTTTGGGCCTCCGATGGCAGCCAGGTTTGGAGGAGGGGGCAGCTTTGGTCTGGGAGAAATCCTCGTCCTTATGGAATTTTTGTAGGCAAAAGCCCTGCATGGGCCGCCGGCAAGTTGACTCCGAAAGGAGGCACTTTTCCCCAAGAAGCCAAACTCAAGAGCCCGCTTGGCAGATGTCATTTTGTAGGGCGCGTTTGGGCCTCCGATGGCAGCCAGGTTTGGAGGAGGGGGCAGCTTTGGTCTGGGAGAAATCCTCGTCCTTATGGAATTTTTGTAGGCAAAAGCCCAGGATGGGCCGCCGGCAAGTTGACTCCGAAAGGAGGCAATTTTCCCCAAGAAGCCAAACTCAAGAGCCCACTTGGCAGGTGTCATTTTCTAGGGCGCGTTTGGGCCTCCGATGGCAGCCAGGTTTGGAGGAGGGGGCAGCTTTGGTCTGGGAGAAATCCTCGTCCTTATGGAATTTTTGTAGGCAAAACCCCTGCATGAGCCGCAGGCAAGTTGACTCCGAAAGGAGGCACTTTTCCCCAGGAAGCCAAACTCAAGAACCCTCAATGCAGGTGTCATTTTGTGGGGCGCGTTTGGGCCTCCGATGGCAGCCAGGTTTGGAGGAGGGGGCAGCTTTGGTCTGGGAGGAATCCTCGTCCTTATGGAATTTTTGTAGCAAAAGCCCAGGACGGGACACAGGCAAGTTGGTTTTGAAAGGAGTCACTTTTCCCCAAGAAGCCAAACTCAAGAGCCCACTTGGCAGGTGTCATTTTCTAGGGCGCGTTTGGGCCTCCGATGGCAGCCAGGTTTGGAGGAGGGGGCAGCTTTGGTCTGGGAGAAATCCTCGTCCTTATGGAATTTTTGTAGGCAAAAACCCCGCATGGGCCGCAGGCAAGTTAGGCAAGTTGACTCCGAAAGGAGGCACTTTTCCCCAAGAAGCCAAACTCAAGAACCCTCAATGCAGATGTCATTTTGTGGGGCGCGTTTGGGCCTCTGATGGCAGCCAGGTTTGGAGGAGGGGGCAGCTTTGGTCTGGGAGAAATCCTCGTCCTTCTGGAATTTTTGTAGTCTAAAGCCCAGCACGGGCCGCAGGCTAGTTAGGCAAGTTGGCTTTGAAAGGAGGCACTTTTCCCCAAGAAGCCAAACTCAAGAGCCCACTTGGCAGATGTCATTTTGTAGGGCGCGTTTGGTCCTCCGATGGCAGCCAGGTTTGGAGGAGGGGGCAGCTTTGGTCTGGGAGAAATCCTCGTCCTTATGGAATTTTTGTAGGCAAAAGCCCAGGACGGGCCGCAGGCAAGTTGGCTTTGAAAGGAGGCACTTCCACCCAAGAAGCCAAACTCAAGAGCCCACTTGGCAGGTGTCATTTTGTAGGGCACGTTTGGGCCTCCGATGGCAGCCAGGTTTGGAGGAGGGGGCAGCTTTGGTCTGGGAGAAATCCTCGTCCTTCTGGAATTTTTGTAGGCAAAAGCCGTGCATGGGCCGCAGGCAAGTTGACTCCGAAAGGAGGCACATTTCCCCAGAAAGCCAAACTCAAGAGCCCACTTGGCACATGTCATTTTGTAGGGCGCGTTTGGGCCACCTATGGCAGCCAGGTTTGGAGGAGGGGGCAGCTTTGGTCTGGGAGGAATCCTCGTCCGTATGGAATTTTTTTAGCAAAAGCCTGGGACGGGACGCAGGCAAGTTGGTTTTGAAAGGAGTCACTTTTCCCCAAGAAGCCAAACTCAAGAGCCCACTTGGCAGGTGTCATTTTGTAGGGCGCGTCTGGGCCTCCGATGGCAGCCAGGTTTGGAGGAGGGGGCAGCTTTGGTCTGGGAGAAATCCTCGTCCTTATGGAATTTTTGTAGTCTAAAGCCCAGCAGGGGCTGCAGGCAAGTTGGCTTTGAAAGGAGGCACTTTCCCCCAAGAAGCCAAACTCAGGAGCCCACTTGGCAGGTGTCATTTTGTAGGGCGCGTTTGGGCCTCCGATGGAAACCAGGTTTGGAGGAGGGGGCAGCTTTGGTCTGGGAGAAATCCTCGTCCTTATGGAATTTTTGTAGGCAAAAGCCCAGGACGGGCCGCAGGCAAGTTGGCTTTGAAAGGAGGCACTTCCACCCAAGAAGCCAAACTCAAGAGCCCACTTGGCAGGTGTCATTTTGTAGGGCACGTTTGGGCCTCCAATGGCAGCCAGGTTTGGAGGAGGGGGCAGCTTTGGTCTGGGAGAAATCCTCGTCCTTATGGAATTTTTGTAGGCAAAAGCCCTGCATGGGCCGCAGGCAAGTTGACTCCGAAAGGAGGCACTTTTCCCCAGGAAGCCAAACTCAAGAACCCTCAATGCAGGTGTCATTTTGTGGGGCGCGTTTGGGCCTCCGATGGCAGCCAGGTTTGGAGGAGGTGGCAGCTTTGGTCTGGGAGAAATCCTCGTCCTTATGGAATTTTTGGAGGCAAAAGCCCAGGACGGGCCGCAGGCAAGTTAGGCAAGTTGGCTCCGAAAGGAGGCACTTTTCCCCAAGAAGCCAAACTC
Organism: Cinclus cinclus; assembly: GCF_963662255.1. NCBI lineage: Eukaryota > Metazoa > Chordata > Aves > Passeriformes > Cinclidae > Cinclus > Cinclus cinclus. The sequence goes on along the minus strand of NW_026912157.1, from coordinate 123,087 downwards.
AAGAGCCCACTTGGCAGGTGTCATTTTGTAGGGCGCATTTGGGCCTCCGATGGCAGCCAGGTTTGGAGGAGGGGGCAGCTTTGGTCTGGGAGAAATCCTCGTCCTTATGGAATTTTTGGAGGCAAAAGCCCAGCACGGGCCGCAGGCTAGTTAGGCAAGTTGGCTCCGAAAGGAGGCACTTTTCCCCAAGAAGCCAAACTCAAGAGCCCACTTGTCAGGTGTCATTTTCTAGGGCGCGTTTGGGCCTCCGATGGCAGCCAGGTTTGGAGGAGGGGGCAGCTTTGGTCTGGGAGAAATCCTCGTCCTTATGGAATTTTTGGAGGCAAAAGCCCTGCATGGGCCGCCGGCAAGTTGACTCCGAAAGGAGTCACTTTTCCCCAAGAAGCCAAACTCAAGAGCCCGCTTGGCAGATGTCATTTTGTAGGGCGCGTTTGGGCCTCCGATGGCAGCCAGGTTTGGAGGAGGGGGCAGCTTTGGTCTGGGAGAAATCCTCGTCCTTATGGAATTTTTGTAGGCAAAAGCCCTGCATGGGCCGCCGGCAAGTTGACTCCGAAAGGAGGCAATTTTCCCCAAGAAGCCAAACTCAAGAGCCCACTTGGCAGGTGTCATTTTGTAGGGCGCGTTTGGGCCTCCGATGGCAGCCAGGTTTGGAGGAGGGGGCAGCTTTGGTCTGGGAGAAATCCTCGTCCTTATGGAATTTTTGGAGGCAAAACCCCTGCATGAGCCGCAGGCAAGTTGACTCCGAAAGGAGGCACTTTTCCCCAGAAAGCCAAACTCAAGAGCCCACTTGGCAGATGTCATTTTGTAGGGCGCGTTTGGGCCTCCGATGGCAGCCAGGTTTGGAGGAGGGGGCAGCTTTGGTCTGGGAGGAATCCTCGTCCTTATGGAATTTTTGTAGCAAAAGCCCAGGACGGGACACAGGCAAGTTGGTTTTGAAAGGAGTCACTTTTCCCCAAGAAGCCAAACTCAAGAGCCCACTTGGCAGGTGTCATTTTCTAGGGCGCGTTTGGGCCTCCGATGTCAGCCAGGTTTGGAGGAGGGGGCAGCTTTGGTCTGGGAGAAATCCTCGTCCTTATGGAATTTTTGTAGGGAAAAACCCCGCATGGGCCGCAGGCAAGTTAGGCAAGTTGACTCCGAAAGGAGGCACTTTTCCCCAAGAAGCCAAACTCAAGAACCCTCAATGCAGATGTCATTTTGTGGGGCGCGTTTGGGCCTCTGATGGCAGCCAGGTTTGGAGGAGGGTGCAGCTTTGGTCTGGGAGAAATCCTCGTCCTTATGGAATTTTTGTAGTCTAAAGCCCAGCACGGGCCGCAGGCTAGTTAGGCAAGTTGGCTTTGAAAGGAGGCACTTTTCCGCAAGAAGCCAAACTCAAGAGCCCACTTGGCAGATGTCATTTTGTAGGGCGCGTTTGGGCCTCCGATGGCAGCCAGGTTTGGAGGAGGGGGCAGCTTTGGTCTGGGAGAAATCCTCGTCCTTATGGAATTTTTGGAGGCAAAAGCCCAGGACGGGCCGCAGGCAAGTTGGCTTTGAAAGGAGGCACTTCCACCCAAGAAGCCAAACTCAAGAGCCCACTTGGCAGATGTCATTTTGTAGGGCACGTTTGGGCCTCCGATGGCAGCCAGGTTTGGAGGAGGGGGCAGTTTTGGTCTGGGAGAAATCCTCGTCCTTCTGGAATTTTTGTAGGCAAAAGCCGTGCATGGGCCGCAGGCAAGTTGACTCCGAAAGGAGGCACTTTTCCCCAGAAAGCCAAACTCAAGAACCCTCAATGCAGGTGTCATTTTGTGGGGCGCGTTTGGGCCTCCGATGGCAGCCAGGTTTGGAGGAGGGGGCAGCTTTGGTCTGGGAGAAATCCTCGTCCTTATGGAATATTTGTAGGCAAAAGCCCAGGACGGGCCGCAGGCAAGTTGGCTTTGAAAGGAGGTACTTCCACCCAAGAAGCCAAACTCAAGAGCCCACTTGGCAGATGTCATTTTGTAGGGCACGTTTCGGCCTCCGATGGCAGCCAGGTTTGGAGGAGGGGGCAGCTTTGGTCTGGGAGAAATCCTCGTCCTTATGGAATTTTTGGAGGCAAAAGCCCGGCAAGTTGACTCCGAAAGGAGGCACTTTTCCCCAAGAAGCCAAACTCAAGAGCCCGCTTGGCAGATGTCATTTTGTAGGGTGCGTTTGGGCCTCCGATGGCAGCCAGGTTTGGCGGAGGGGGCAGCTTTGGTCTGGGAGGAATCCTCGTCCTTCTGGAATTTTTGTAGGCAAAAGCCCTGCATGGGCCGCCGGCAAGTTGACTCCGAAAGGAGGCACTTTTCCCCAGGAAGCCAAACTCAAGAGCCCACTTGGCAGGTGTCATTTTGTAGGGCGCGTTTGGGCCTCCGATGGCAGCCAGGTTTGGAGGAGGGGGCAGCTTTGGTCTGGGAGAAATCCTCGTCCTTATGGAATTTTTGGAGGCAAAACCCCTGCATGAGCCGCAGGCAAGTTGACTCCGAAATGAGGCACTTTTCCCCAGAAAGCCAAACTCAAGAGCCCACTTGGCAGATGTCATTTTGTAGGGCGCGTTTGGGCCTCCGATGGCAGCCAGGTTTGGAGGAGGCGGCAGCTTTGGTCTGGGAGAAATCCTCGTCCTTATGGAATTTTTGTAGGCAAAAGCCCTGCATGGGCCGCAGGCAAGTTGACTCCGAAAGGAGGCACTTTTCCCCAGGAAGCCAAACTCAAGAACCCTCAATGCAGGTGTCATTTTGTGGGGCGCGTTTGGGCCTCCGATGGCAGCCAGGTTTGGAGGAGGTGGCAGCTTTGGTCTGGGAGAAATCCTCGTCCTTCTGGAATTTTTGGAGGCAAAAGCCCAGGACGGGCCGCAGGCAAGTTAGGCAAGTTGGCTCCGAAAGGAGGCACTTTTCCCCAAGAAGCCAAACTCAAGAGCCCTCTTGGCACATGTCATTTTGTAGGGCGCGTTTGGGCCTCCGATGGCAGCCAGGTTTGGAGGAGGGGGCAGCTTTGGTCTGGGAGGAATCCTCGTCCGTATGGAATTTTTGTAGCAAAAGCCTGGGACGGGACGCAGGCAAGTTGGTTTTGAAAGGAGTCACTTTTCCCCAAGAAGCCAAACTCAAGAGCCCACTTGGCAGGTGTCATTTTGTAGGGCGCGTCTGGGCCTCCGATGGCAGCCAGGTTTGGAGGAGGGGGCAGCTTTGGTCTGGGAGAAATCCTCGTCCTTATGGAATTTTTGTAGTCTAAAGCCCAGCAGGGGCTGCAGGCAAGTTGGCTTTGAAAGGAGGCACTTTCCCCCAAGAAGCCAAACTCAGGAGCCCACGTGGCAGGTGTCATTTTGTAGGGGGCGTTTGGGCCTCCGATGGAAACCAGGTTTGGAGGAGGGGGCAGCTTTGGTCTGGGAGAAATCCTCGTCCTTATGGAATTTTTGGAGGCAAAAGCCCAGGACGGGCCGCAGGCAAGTTGGCTTTGAAAGGAGGCACTTCCACCCAAGAAGCCAAACTCAAGAGCCCACTTGGCAGGTGTCATTTTGTAGGGCACGTTTGGGCCTCCAATGGCAGCCAGGTTTGGAGGAGGGGGCAGCTTTGGTCTGGGAGAAATCCTCGTCCTTATGGAATTTTTGGAGGCAAAAGCCCTGCATGGGCCGCAGGCAAGTTGACTCCGAAAGGAGGCACTTTTCCCCAGGAAGCCAAACTCAAGAACCCTCAATGCAGGTGTCATTTTGTGGGGCGCGTTTGGGCCTCCGATGGCAGCCAGGTTTGGAGGAGGTGGCAGCTTTGGTCTGGGAGAAATCCTCGTCCTTCTGGAATTTTTGGAGGCAAAAGCCCAGGACGGGCCGCAGGCAAGTTAGGCAAGTTGGCTCCGAAAGGAGGCACTTTTCCCCAAGAAGCCAAACTCAAGAGCCCACTTGGCAGATGTCATTTTGTAGGGCGCATTTGGGCCTCCGATGGCAGCCAGGTTTGGAGGAGGGGGCAGCTTTGGTCTGGGAGAAATCCTCGTCCTTATGGAATTTTTGGAGGCAAAAGCCCAGCACGGGCCGCAGGCTAGTTAGGCAAGTTGGCTCCGAAAGGAGGCACTTTTCCCCAAGAAGCCAAACTCAAGAGCCCACTTGGCAGGTGTCATTTTCTAGGGCGCGTTTGGGCCTCCGATGGCAGCCAGGTTTGGAGGAGGGGGCAGCTTTGGTCTGGGAGAAATCCTCGTCCTTATGGAATTTTTGGAGGCAAAAGCCCAGCACGGGCCGCAGGCTAGTTAGGCAAGTTGGCTCCGAAAGGAGGCACTTTTCCCCAAGAAGCCAAACTCAAGAGCCCACTTGGCAGGTGTCATTTTCTAGGGCGCGTTTGGGCCTCCGATGGCAGCCAGGTTTGGAGGAGGGGGCAGCTTTGGTCTGGGAGAAATCCTCGTCCTTATGGAATTTTTGGAGGCAAAAGCCCTGCATGGGCCGCCGGCAAGTTGACTCCGAAAGGAGGCACTTTTCCCAAGAAGCCAAACTCAAGAGCCCGCTTGGCAGATGTCATTTTGTAGGGCGCGTTTGGGCCTCCGATGGCAGCCAGGTTTGGAGGAGGGGGCAGCTTTGGTCTGGGAGAAATCCTCGTCCTTATGGAATTTTTGTAGGCAAAAGCCCTGCATGGGCCGCCGGCAAGTTGACTCCGAAAGGAGGCAATTTTCCCCAAGAAGCCAAACTCAAGAGCCCACTTGGCAGGTGTCATTTTGTAGGGCGCGTTTGGGCCTCCGATGGCAGCCAGGTTTGGAGGAGGGGGCAGCTTTGGTCTGGGAGAAATCCTCGTCCTTATGGAATTTTTGGAGGCAAAACCCCTGCATGAGCCGCAGGCAAGTTGACTCCGAAAGGAGGCACTTTTCCCCAGAAAGCCAAACTCAAGAGCCCACTTGGCAGATGTCATTTTGTAGGGCGCGTTTGGGCCTCCGATGGCAGCCAGGTTTGCAGGAGGGGGCAGCTTTGGTCTGGGAGGAATCCTCGTCCTTATGGAATTTTTGTAGCAAAAGCCCAGGACGGGACACAGGCAAGTTGGTTTTGAAAGGAGTCACTTTTCCCCAAGAAGCCAAACTCAAGAGCCCACTTGGCAGTTGTCATTTTCTAGGGCGCGTTTGGGCCTCCGATGTCAGCCAGGTTTGGAGGAGGGGGCAGCTTTGGTCTGGGAGAAATCCTCGTCCTTATGGAATTTTTGTAGGGAAAAACCCCGCATGGGCCGCAGGCAAGTTAGGCAAGTTGACTCCGAAAGGAGGCACTTTTCCCCAAGAAGCCAAACTCAAGAACCCTCAATGCAGATGTCATTTTGTGGGGCGCGTTTGGGCCTCTGATGGCAGCCAGGTTTGGAGGAGGGTGCAGCTTTGGTCTGGGAGAAATCCTCGTCCTTATGGAATTTTTGTAGTCTAAAGCCCAGCACGGGCCGCAGGCTAGTTAGGCAAGTTGGCTTTGAAAGGAGGCACTTTTCCCCAAGAAGCCAAACTCAAGAGCCCACTTGGCAGATGTCATTTTGTAGGGCGCGTTTGGGCCTCCGATGGCAGCCAGGTTTGGAGGAGGGGGCAGCTTTGGTCTGGGAGAAATCCTCGTCCTTATGGAATTTTTGGAGGCAAAAGCCCAGGACGGGCCGCAGGCAAGTTGGCTTTGAAAGGAGGCACTTCCACCCAAGAAGCCAAACTCAAGAGCCCACTTGGCAGGTGTCATTTTGTAGGGCACGTTTGGGCCTCCGATGGCAGCCAGGTTTGGAGGAGGGGGCAGTTTTGGTCTGGGAGAAATCCTCGTCCTTCTGGAATTTTTGGAGGCAAAAGCCCTGCATGGGCCGCAGGCAAGTTGACTCCGAAAGGAGGCACTTTTCCCCAGGAAGCCAAACTCAAGAACCCTCAATGCAGGTGTCATTTTGTGGGGCGCGTTTGGGCCTCCGATGGCAGCCAGGTTTGGAGGAGGGGGCAGCTTTGGTCTGGGAGAAATCCTCCTCCTTATGGAATATTTGTAGGCAAAAGCCCAGGACGGGCCGCAGGCAAGTTGGCTTTGAAAGGAGGTATTTCCACCCAAGAAGCCAAACTCAAGAGCCCACTTGGCAGATGTCATTTTGTAGGGCACGTTTCGGCCTCCGATGGCAGCCAGGTTTGGAGGAGGGGGCAGCTTTGGTCTGGGAGAAATCCTCGTCCTTATGGAATTTTTGGAGGCAAAAGCCCGGCAAGTTGACTCCGAAAGGAGGCACTTTTCCCCAAGAAGCCAAACTCAAGAGCCCGCTTGGCAGATGTCATTTTGTAGGGCGCGTTTGGGCCTCCGATGGCAGCCAGGTTTGGCGGAGGGGGCAGCTTTGGTCTGGGAGGAATCCTCGTCCTTCTGGAATTTTTGTAGGCAAAAGCCCTGCATGGGCCGCCGGCAAGTTGACTCCGAAAGGAGGCAATTTTCCCCAAGAAGCCAAACTCAAGAGCCCACTTGGCAGGTGTCATTTTGTAGGGCGCGTTTGGGCCTCCGATGGCAGCCAGGTTTGGAGGAGGGGGCAGCTTTGGTCTGGGAGAAATCCTCGTCCTTATGGAATTTTTGGAGGCAAAACCCCTGCATGAGCCGCAGGCAAGTTGACTCCGAAATGAGGCACTTTTCCCCAGAAAGCCAAACTCAAGAGCCCACTTGGCAGATGTCATTTTGTAGGGCGCGTTTGGGCCTCCGATGGCAGCCAGGTTTGGAGGAGGGGGCAGCTTTGGTCTGGGAGAAATCCTCGTCCTTATGGAATTTTTGTAGGCAAAAGCCCTGCATGGGCCGCAGGCAAGTTGACTCCGAAAGGAGGCACTTTTCCCCAGGAAGCCAAACTCAAGAACCCTCAATGCAGGTGTCATTTTGTGGGGCGCGTTTGGGCCTCCGATGGCAGCCAGGTTTGGAGGAGGTGGCAGCTTTGGTCTGGGAGAAATCCTCGTCCTTCTGGAATTTTTGGAGGCAAAAGCCCAGGACGGGCCGCAGGCAAGTTAGGCAAGTTGGCTCCGAAAGGAGGCACTTTTCCCCAAGAAGCCAAACTCAAGAGCCCACTTGGCAGATGTCATTTTGTAGGGCGCATTTGGGCCTCCGATGGCAGCCAGGTTTGGAGGAGGGGGCAGCTTTGGTCTGGGAGAAATCCTCGTCCTTATGGAATTTTTGGAGGCAAAAGCCCAGCACGGGCCGCAGGCTAGTTAGGCAAGTTGGCTCCGAAAGGAGGCACTTTTCCCCAAGAAGCCAAACTCAAGAGCCCACTTGGCAGGTGTCATTTTGTAGGGCGCGTTTGGGCCTCCGATGGCAGCCAGGTTTGGAGGAGGGGGCAGCTTTGGTCTGGGAGAAATCCTCGTCCTTATGGAATTTTTGGAGGCAAAAGCCCTGCATGGGCCGCCGGCAAGTTGACTCCGAAAGGAGGCACTTTTCCCCAAGAAGCCAAACTCAAGAGCCCGCTTGGCAGATGTCATTTTGTAGGGCGCGTTTGGGCCTCCGATGGCAGCCAGGTTTGGAGGAGGGGGCAGCTTTGGTCTGGGAGAAATCCTCGTCCTTATGGAATTTTTGTAGGCAAAAGCCCTGCATGGGCCGCCGGCAAGTTGACTCCGAAAGGAGTCACTTTTCTCCAAGAAGCCAAACTTAAGAGCCCACTTGGCAGGTGTCATTTTGTAGGGCGCGTTTGGGCCTCCGATGGCAGCCAGGTTTGGAGGAGGGGGCAGCTTTGGTCTGGGAGAAATCCTCGTCCTTATGGAATTTTTGTAGGGAAAAACCCCGCATGGGCCGCAGGCAAGTTAGGCAAGTTGACTCCGAAAGGAGGCACTTTTCCCCAAGAAGCCAAACTCAAGAACCCTCAATGCAGATGTCATTTTGTGGGGCGCGTTTGGGCCTCTGATGGCAGCCAGGTTTGGAGGAGGGTGCAGCTTTGGTCTGGGAGAAATCCTCGTCCTTATGGAATTTTTGTAGTCTAAAGCCCAGCACGGGCCGCAGGCTAGTTAGGCAAGTTGGCTTTGAAAGGAGGCACTTTTCCCCAAGAAGCCAAACTCAAGAGCCCACTTGGCAGATGTCATTTTGTAGGGCGCGTTTGGGCCTCCGATGGCAGCCAGGTTTGGAGGAGGGGGCAGCTTTGGTCTGGGAGAAATCCTCGTCCTTATGGAATTTTTGGAGGCAAAAGCCCAGGACGGGCCGCAGGCAAGTTGGCTTTGAAAGGAGGCACTTCCACCCAAGAAGCCAAACTCAAGAGCCCACTTGGCAGGTGTCATTTTGTAGGGCACGTTTGGGCCTCCGATGGCAGCCAGGTTTGGAGGAGGGGGCAGTTTTGGTCTGGGAGAAATCCTCGTCCTTCTGGAATTTTTGTAGGCAAAAGCCCTGCATGGGCCGCAGGCAAGTTGACTCCGAAAGGAGGCACTTTTCCCCAGGAAGCCAAACTCAAGAACCCTCAATGCAGGTGTCATTTTGTGGGGCGCGTTTGGGCCTCCGATGGCAGCCAGGTTTGGAGGAGGGGGCAGCTTTGGTCTGGGAGAAATCCTCCTCCTTATGGAATATTTGTAGGCAAAAGCCCAGGACGGGCCGCAGGCAAGTTGGCTTTGAAAGGAGGTATTTCCACCCAAGAAGCCAAACTCAAGAGCCCACTTGGCAGATGTCATTTTGTAGGGCACGTTTCGGCCTCCGATGGCAGCCAGGTTTGGAGGAGGGGGCAGCTTTGGTCTGGGAGAAATCCTCGTCCTTATGGAATTTTTGGAGGCAAAAGCCCGGCAAGTTGACTCCGAAAGGAGGCACTTTTCCCCAAGAAGCCAAACTCAAGAGCCCGCTTGGCAGATGTCATTTTGTAGGGCGCGTTTGGGCCTCCGATGGCAGCCAGGTTTGGCGGAGGGGGCAGCTTTGGTCTGGGAGGAATCCTCGTCCTTCTGGAATTTTTGTAGGCAAAAGCCCTGCATGGGCCGCCGGCAAGTTGACTCCGAAAGGAGGCAATTTTCCCCAAGAAGCCAAACTCAAGAGCCCACTTGGCAGGTGTCATTTTGTAGGGCGCGTTTGGGCCTCCGATGGCAGCCAGGTTTGGAGGAGGGGGCAGCTTTGGTCTGGGAGAAATCCTCGTCCTTATGGAATTTTTGGAGGCAAAACCCCTGCATGAGCCGCAGGCAAGTTGACTCCGAAATGAGGCACTTTTCCCCAGAAAGCCAAACTCAAGAGCCCACTTGGCAGATGTCATTTTGTAGGGCGCGTTTGGGCCTCCGATGGCAGCCAGGTTTGGAGGAGGGGGCAGCTTTGGTCTGGGAGAAATCCTCGTCCTTATGGAATTTTTGTAGGCAAAAGCCCTGCATGGGCCGCAGGCAAGTTGACTCCGAAAGGAGGCACTTTTCCCCAGGAAGCCAAACTCAAGAACCCTCAATGCAGGTGTCATTTTGTGGGGCGCGTTTGGGCCTCCGATGGCAGCCAGGTTTGGAGGAGGTGGCAGCTTTGGTCTGGGAGAAATCCTCGTCCTTCTGGAATTTTTGGAGGCAAAAGCCCAGGACGGGCCGCAGGCAAGTTAGGCAAGTTGGCTCCGAAAGGAGGCACTTTTCCCCAAGAAGCCAAACTCAAGAGCCCACTTGGCAGATGTCATTTTGTAGGGCGCATTTGGGCCTCCGATGGCAGCCAGGTTTGGAGGAGGGGGCAGCTTTGGTCTGGGAGAAATCCTCGTCCTTATGGAATTTTTGGAGGCAAAAGCCCAGCACGGGCCGCAGGCTAGTTAGGCAAGTTGGCTCCGAAAGGAGGCACTTTTCCCCAAGAAGCCAAACTCAAGAGCCCACTTGGCAGGTGTCATTTTGTAGGGCGCGTTTGGGCCTCCGATGGCAGCCAGGTTTGGAGGAGGGGGCAGCTTTGGTCTGGGAGAAATCCTCGTCCTTATGGAATTTTTGGAGGCAAAAGCCCTGCATGGGCCGCCGGCAAGTTGACTCCGAAAGGAGGCACTTTTCCCCAAGAAGCCAAACTCAAGAGCCCGCTTGGCAGATGTCATTTTGTAGGGCGCGTTTGGGCCTCCGATGGCAGCCAGGTTTGGAGGAGGGGGCAGGTTTGGTCTGGGAGAAATCCTCGTCCTTATGGAATTTTTGTAGGCAAAAGCCCTGCATGGGCCGCCGGCAAGTTGACTCCGAAAGGAGTCACTTTTCCCCAAGAAGCCAAACTTAAGAGCCCACTTGGCAGGTGTCATTTTGTAGGGCGCGTTTGGGCCTCCGATGGCAGCCAGGTTTGGAGGAGGGGGCAGCTTTGGTCTGGGAGAAATCCTCGTCCTTATGGAATTTTTGTAGGCAAAACCCCTGCATGAGCCGCAGGCAAGTTGACTCCGAAAGGAGGCACTTTTCCCCAGAAAGCCAAACTCAAGAGCCCACTTGGCAGATGTCATTTTGTAGGGCGCGTTTGGGCCTCCGATGGCAGCCAGGCTTGCAGGAGGGGGCAGCTTTGGTCTGGGAGGAATCCTCGTCCTTATGGAATTTTTGTAGCAAAAGCCCAGGACGGGACACAGGCAAGTTGGTTTTGAAAGGAGTCACTTTTCCCCAAGAAGCCAAACTCAAGAGCCCACTTGGCAGGTGTCATTTTCTAGGGCGCGTTTGGGCCTCCGATGTCAGCCAGGTTTGGAGGAGGGGGCAGCTTTGGTCTGGGAGAAATCCTCGTCCTTATGGAATTTTTGTAGGCAAAAACCCCGCATGGGCCGCAGGCAAGTTAGGCAAGTTGACTCCGAAAGGAGGCACTTTTCCCCAAGAAGCCAAACTCAAGAACCCTCAATGCAGATGTCATTTTGTGGGGCGCGTTTGGGCCTCTGATGGCAGCCAGGTTTGGAGGAGGGGGCAGCTTTGGTCTGGGAGAAATCCTCGTCCTTATGGAATTTTTGTAGTCTAAAGCCCAGCACGGGCCGCAGGCTAGTTAGGCAAGTTGGCTTTGAAAGGAGGCACTTTTCCGCAAGAAGACAATCTCAAGAGCCCACTTGGCAGATGTCATTTTGTAGGGCGCGTTTGGGCCTCCGATGGCAGCCAGGTTTGGAGGAGGGGGCAGCTTTGGTCTGGGAGAAATCCTTGTCCTTATGGAATTTTTATAGCAAAAGCCCAGGACGGGCCGCAGGCAAGTTGGCTTTGAAAGGAGGCACTTCCACCCAAGAAGCCAAACTCAAGAGCCCACTTGGCAGGTGTCATTTTGTAGGGCACGTTTGGGCCTCCGATGGCAGCCAGGTTTGGAGGAGGGGGCAGTTTTGGTCTGGGAGAAATCCTCGTCCTTCTGGAATTTTTGTAGGCAAAAGCCCTGCATGGGCCGCAGGCAAGTTGACTCCGAAAGGAGGCACTTTTCCCCAGGAAGCCAAACTCAAGAACCCTCAATGCAGGTGTCATTTTGTGGGGCGCGTTTGGGCCTCCGATGGCAGCCAGGTTTGGAGGAGGGGGCAGCTTTGGTCTGGGAGAAATCCTCGTCCTTATGGAATATTTGTAGGCAAAAGCCCAGGACGGGCCGCAGGCAAGTTGGCTTTGAAAGGAGGTACTTCCACCCAAGAAGCCAAACTCAAGAGCCCACTTGGCAGATGTCATTTTGTAGGGCACGTTTGGGCCTCCGATGGCAGCCAGGTTTGGAGGAGGGGGCAGCTTTGGTCTGGGAGAAATCCTCGTCCTTACGGAATTTTTGGAGGCAAAAGCCCGGCAAGTTGACTCCGAAAGGAGGCACTTTTCCCCAAGAAGCCAAACTCAAGAGCCCGCTTGGCAGATGTCATTTTGTAGGGCGCGTTTGGGCCTCCGATGGCAGCCAGGTTTGGCGGAGGGGGCAGCTTTGGTCTGGGAGGAATCCTCGTCCTTCTGGAATTTTTGTAGGCAAAAGCCCTGCATGGGCCGCCGGCAAGTTGACTCCGAAAGGAGGCAATTTTCCCCAAGAAGCCAAACTCAAGAGCCCACTTGGCAGGTGTCATTTTGTAGGGCGCGTTTGGGCCTCCGATGGCAGCCAGGTTTGGAGGAGGGGGCAGCTTTGGTCTGGGAGAAATCCTCGTCCTTATGGAATTTTTGTAGGCAAAACCCCTGCATGAGCCGCAGGCAAGTTGACTCCGAAAGGAGGCACTTTTCCCCAGAAAGCCAAACTCAAGAGCCCACTTGGCAGATGTCATTTTGTAGGGCGCGTTTGGGCCTCCGATGGCAGCCAGGTTTGGAGGAGGGGGCAGCTTTGGTCTGGGAGGAATCCTCGTCCTTATGGAATTTTTGTAGCAAAAGCCCGGAACGGGACCCAGGCAAGTTGGTTTTGAAAGGAGTCACTTTTCCCCAAGAAGCCAAACTCAAGAGCCCACTTGTCAGGTGTCATTTTGTAGGGCGCGTTTGGGCCTCCGATGTCAGCCAGGTTTGGAGGAGGGGGCAGCTTTGGTCTGGGAGAAATCCTCGTCCTTATGGAATTTTTGTAGCAAAAGCCCGGGACGGGACGCAGGCAAGTTGGTTTTGAAAGGAGTCACTTTTCCCCAAGAAGCCAAACTCAAGAGCCCACTTGGCAGGTGTCATTTTCTAGGGCGCGTTTGGGCCTCCGATGTCAGCCAGGTTTGGGGGAGGGGGCAGCTTTGGTCTGGGAGAAATCCTCGTCCTTATGGAATTTTTGTAGGCAAAAGCCCAGGACGGGCCGCAGGCATGTTGGCGTTGAAAGGAGGTACTTCCACCCAAGAAGCCAAACTCAAGAGCCCACTTGGCAGGTGTCATTTTGTAGGGCGCGTTTGGGCCTCCGATGGCAGCCAGGTTTGGAGGAGGGGGCAGCTTTGGTCTGGGAGAAATCCTCGTCCTTATGGAATTTTTGGAGGCAAAAGCCCTGCATGAGCCGCAGGCAAGTTGACTCCGAAATGAGGCACTTTTCCCCAGGAAGCCAAACTCAAGAGCCCACTTGGCAGATGTCATTTTGTAGGGCGCGTTTGGGCCTCCGATGGCAGCCAGGTTTGGAGGAGGGGGCAGCTTTGGTCTGGGAGAAATCCTCGTCCTTATGGAATTTTTGTAGGCAAAAACCCCGCATGGGCCGCAGGCAAGTTAGGCAAGTTGGCTTTGAAAGGAGGCACTTTTCCCCAAGAAGCCAAACTCAAGAACCCACAATGCAGATGTCATTTTGTAGGGCGCGTTTGGGCCTCCGATGGCAGCCAGGTTTGGAGGAGGGGGCAGCTTTGGTCTGGGAGAAATCCTCGTCCTTATGGAATTTTTGTAGCAAAAGCCCAGGATGGGCCGCAGGCAAGTTAGGCAAGTTGGCTCCGAAAGGAGGCACTTTTCCCCAAGAAGCCAAACTCAAGAACCCTCAATGCAGATGTCATTTTGTGGGGCGCGTTTGGGCCTCCGATGGCAGCCAGGTTTGGCGGAGGGGGCAGCTATGGTCTGGGAGAAATCCTCGTCCTTATGGAATTTTTGTAGTCTAAAGCCCAGCACGGGCTGCAGGCAAGTTGGCTTTGAAAGGAGGCACTTTCCACCAAGAAGCCAAACTCAGGAGCCCACTTGGCAGATGTCATTTTGTAGGGCGCGTTTGGGCCACCGATGGCAGCTAGGTTTGGAGGAGGGGGCAGCTTTGGTCTGGGAGAAATCCTTGTCCTTATGGAATTTTTGTAGGCAAAAGCCCAGAATGGGCTGCAGGCTAGTTAGGCGAGTTGGCTTTGAAAGGAGGCACTTTTCCCCAAGAAGCCAAACTCAAGAGCCCACTTGGCAGATGTCATTTTGTAGGGCGCGTTTGGGCCTCCGATGGCAGCCAGGTTTGGAGGAGGGGGCAGCTTTGGTCTGGGAGAAATCCTCGTCCTTATGGAATTTTTGGAGGCAAAAGCCCAGGACGGGCCGCAGGCAAGTTGGCTTTGAAAGGAGGCACATCCCCCCAAGAAGCCAAACTCAAGAGCCCACTTGGCAGATGTCATTTTGTAGGGCACGTTTGGGCCTCCGATGGCAGCCAGGTTTGGAGGAGGGGGCAGCTTTGGTCTGGGAGAAATCCTCGTCCTTATGGAATTTTTGTAGCAAAAGCCCGGGACGGGACACAGGCAAGTTGGTTTTGAAAGGAGGCACTTTTCCCCAAGAAGCCAAACTCAAGAGCCCACTTGGCAGGTGTCATTTTGTAGGGCACGTTTGGGCCTCCGATGGCAGCCAGGTTTGGAGGAGGGGGCAGCTTTGGTCTGGGAGAAATCCTCGTCCTTATGGAATTTTTGTAGGCAAAAGCCCAGGACGGGCCGCAGGCAAGTTAGGCAAGCTGGCTCCGAAAGGAGGCACTTTTCCCCAAGAAGCCAAACTCAAGAACCCTCAATGCAGATGTCATTTTGTAGGGCGCGTTTGGGCCTCCGATGGCAGCCAGGTTTGGAGGAGGGGGCAGCTTTGGTCTGGGAGAAATCCTCGTCCTTATGGAATTTTTGTAGTCTAAAGCCCAGCACGGGCCGCAGGCTAGTTAGGCAAGTTGGCTTTGAAAGGAGGCACTTTTCCGCAAGAAGCCAAACTCAAGAGCCCACTTGGCAAATGTCATTTTGTAGGGCGCGTTTGGGCCTCCGATGGCAGCCAGGTTTGGCGGAGGGGGCAGCTTTGGTCTGGGAGGAATCCTCGTCCTTATGGAATTTTTGTAGCAAACGTCCGGGACGGGACGCAGGCAAGTTGGTTTTGAAAGGAGTCACTTTTCCCCAAGAAGCCAAACTCAAGAGCCCACTTGGCAGATGTCATTTTGTAGGGCGCGTTTGGGCCTCCGATGGCAGCCAGGTTTGGAGGAGGGAGCAGCTTTGGTCTGGGAGAAATCCTTGTCCTTCTGGAATTTTTGTACTCAAAAGCCCAGGACGGGCCGCAGGCAAGTTAGGCAAGTTGGCTCCGAAAGGAGGCACTTTTCCCCAAGAAGCCAAACTCAAGAACCCACAATGCAGATGTCATTTTGTAGGGCGCGTTTGGGCCTCCGATCGTAGCCAGGTTTGGAGGAGGGGGCAGCTTTCTTCTGGGAGAAATCCTCGTCCTTATGGAATTTTTGTAGGCAAAAGCCCTGCATGGGCCGCCGGCAAGTTGACTCCGAAAGGAGGCACTTTTCCCCAAGAAGCCAAACTCAAGAGCCCACTTGGCAGGTGTCATTTTGTAGGGCGCGTTTGGGCCTCCGATGGCAGCCAGGTTTGGAGGAGGGGGCAGCTTTGGTCTGGGAGAAATCCTCGTCCTTATGGAATTTTTGTAGGCAAAAGCCCAGAATGGGCCGCAGGCTAGTTAGGCAAGTTGGCTTTGAAAGGAGGCACTTTTCCCCAAGAAGCCAAACTCAAGAGCCCACTTGGCAGATGTCATTTTGTAGGGCGCGTTTGGGCCTCCGATGGCAGCCAGGTTTGGAGGAGGGGGCAGCTTTGGTCTGGGAGAAATCCTCGTCCTTCTGGAATTTTTGTAGGCAAAAGCCCAGGACGGGCCGCAGGCAAGTTGACTTTGAAAGGAGGCACTTCCACCCAAGAAGCCAAACTCAAGAGCCCACTTGGCAGATGTCATTTTGTAGGGCACGTTTGGGCCTCCGATGGCAGCCAGGTTTGGAGGAGGGGGCAGCTTTGGTCTGGGAGAAATCCTCGTCCTTATGGAATTTTTGTAGGCAAAAGCCCTGCATGAGCCGCAGGCAAGTTGACTCCGAAAGGAGGCACTTTTCCCCAGAAAGCCAAACTCAAGAGCCCACTTGGCAGATGTCATTTTGTAGGGCGCGTTTGGGCCTCCGATGGCAGCCAGGTTTGGAGGAGGGGGCAGCTTTGGTCTGGGAGGAATCCTCGTCCTTATGGAATTTTTGTAGCAAAAGCCCGGGACGGGACGCAGGCAAGTTGGTTTTGAAAGGAGTCACTTTTCCCCAAGAAGCCAAACTCAAGAGCCCACTTGGCAGGTGTCATTTTCTAGGGCGCGTTTGGGCCTCCGATGGCAGCCAGGTTTGGAGGAGGGGGCAGCTTTGGTCTGGGAGAAATCCTCGTCCTTATGGAATTTTTGTAGGCAAAAGCCCTGCATGGGCCGCCGGCGAGTTGACTCCGAAAGGAGGCACTTTTCCCCAAGAAGCCAAACTCAAGAGCCCACTTGGCAGATGTCATTTTGTAGGGCGCGTTTGGGCCTCCGATGGCAGCCAGGTTTGGAGGAGGGGGCAGCTTTGGTCTGGGAGAAATCCTCGTCCTTATGGAATTTTTGTAGGCAAAAGCCCAGGACGGGCCGCAGGCAAGTTAGACAAGTTGGCTTTGAAAGGAGGCACTTTTCCCCAAGAAGCCAAACTCAAGAACCCACAATGCAGATGTCCTTTTGTAGGGCGCGTTTGGGCCTCTGCTGGCAGCCAGGTTTGGAGGAGGGGGCAGCTTTGGTCTGGGAGAAATCCTCGTCCTTCTGGAATTTTTGTACTCAAAAGCCCAGGACGGGCCGCAGGCAAGTTAGGCATTTTGGCTCCGAAAGGAAGCACTTTTCCCCAAGAACCCAAACTCAAGAGCCCACTTGGCAGATGTCATTTTGTAGGGCGCATTTGGGCCTCCGATGGCAGCCAGGTTTGGAGGAGGGGGCAGCTTTGGTCTGGGAGAAATCCTCGTCCTTACGGAATTTTTGTCGGCAAAAGCCCTGCATGGGCCGCAGGCAAGTTGACTCCGAAAGGAGGCACTTTTCCCCAAGAAGCCAAACTCAAGAGCCCACTTGGCAGATGTCATTTTGTAGGGCGCGTTTGGGCCTCCGATGGCAGCCAGGTTTGGAGGAGGGGGCAGCTTTGGTCTGGGAGGAATCCTCGTCCTTATGGAAATTTTGTAGCAAAAGCCCGGGACGGGACACAGGCAAGTTGGTTTTGAAAGGAGTCACTTTTCCCCAAGAAGCCAAACTCAAGAGCCCACTTGGCAGGTGTCATTTTGTAGGGCACGTTTGGGCCTCCGATGGCAGCCAGGTTTGGAGGAGGGGGCAGCTTTGGCCTGGGAGAAATCCTCGTCCTTATGGAATTTTTGGAGGCAAAAGCCCAGGACGGGCCGCAGGCAAGTTAGGCAAGTTGGCTCCGAAAGGAGGCACTTTTCCCCAAGAAGCCAAACTCAAGAACCCTCAATGCAGACGTCATTTTGTGGGGCGCGTTTGGGCCTCTGATGGCAGCCAGGTTTGGAGGAGGGGGCAGCTTTGGTCTGGGAGAAATCCTCATCCTTATGGAATTTTTGTAGGCAAAAGCCCAGGACGGGCCGCAGGCAAGTTGGCTTTGAAAGGAGGCAGTTCCACCCAAGAAGCCAAACTCAAGAACCCTCAATGCAGATGTCATTTTGTAGGGCGCGTTTGGGCCTCCGATGGCAGCCAGGTTTGGAGGAGGGGGCAGCTTTGGTCTGGGAGAAATCCTCGTCCTTCTGGAATTTTTGTAGGCAAAAGCCCTGCATGGGCCGCAGCCAAGTTGACTCTGAAAGGAGGCACTGTTCCCCAGGAAGCCAAACTCAAGAACTCTCAATGCAGGTGTCATATTGTGGGGCGCGTTTGGGCCTCCGATGGCAGCCAGGTTTGGAGGAGGGGGCAGCTTTGGTCTGGGAGGAATCCTCGTCCTTATGGAATTTTTGTTGGCAAAAGCCCACGACTGTCCGCAGGCAAGTTAGGCATGTTGGCTTTGAAAGGAGGCACTTTTCCCCAAGAAGCCAAACTCAAGAGCCCACTTGGCAGATGTCATTTTGTAGGGCGCGTTTGGGCCTCCGATGGCAGCCAGGTTTGGAGGAGGAGGCAGCTTTGGTCTGGGAGAAATATTCCCTCTAGTACTCGTCGTAACACTAAGCCTAACCCTCTCCCTATGCCTAAACCTAATCCTAACTCTAATGCTAACATTATTCCAAAACCCTAACCCAAAAACCAACCTTATACCTGACCCTAACCATAGTCCCAAACCTAACCCCAATCTAACCCTAAACCTAACCCTAACACTAACCCTAAAAATAACACTAATCCTATACCTAATCCTAACACTAACCCTAACACTAAGCCTAAACCTAAACCTAAACCTAACCCTAAACCAAACCCTATACCTAACCCTTACCCAAAACCAAACCCACACCCTAACCCTAACCCTAACCCAAACCCTACCCCTAACCCTAACCCTAACCCTAAACCTAACCCTAACCCTAGCGCTAACACTAAACCTAACCCTAACCCTAAACCTAACCCTAACCCTAACCCCTAACCCTATCCCTAACCCCTAACCCTAACCCTAACTCTAACCCTAACTCTAAACCAAACGTAACTCTAACCCTAACCCTAATCCTAATCACCTTA